>NW_024068989.1:45000-69033 GCF_009389715.1 Phoenix dactylifera | reverse complement strand
CCGGCTTGCGCCAGCCTTGGCCGACCAGCGAGCGGAATTTCCCGAGGCTCGGCCCTCGGATGCCAGGCTAACCCGATGATCATCCCGGGAGCAGACTAGCCTGAAGCCCCGACCGGTCGCCTCGGCTTGCGCCAGCCTTGGCCGACCAACGAGCGGAATTTCCTGAGGCTTGACAACCCTCAGATGCCAGGCTAACCCGATGACCATCCCGGGAGCAGGACTAGCCTGAAGCCCCGACCGGTCGCCTCGGCTTGCGCCAGCCTTGGCCGACCAACGAGCGGAATTTCCCGAGGCTCGGCCCTCGGATGCCAGGCTAACCCGATGACCATCCCGGGAGCAGACTAGCCTGAAGCTCCGACCGGTCGCCTCGGCTTGCGCCAGCCTTGGTCGACCAACGAGCGAAATTTTCCGAGGCTCGGCCCTCGGATGCCAGGCTAACCCGATGACCATTCCGGAAGCAGACTAGCCTGAAGCCCCGACCGGTCGCCTCGGCTTGCGCCAGCCTTGGCCGACCAACGAGCGGAAGAGTTTCCTGAGGTCTAACCCTCGGATGCCTGGCCTAGCGCTGGAAGAATTCCTGAGGCCTAACCCTCGGATGCCTGGCCTAGCGCCGGAAGAATTTCCTGAGGCCTAACCCTCGGATGCCTGGCTTAGCGCCGGAAGAATTTCCTGAGGCCTAACCCTCGGATGCCTGGCCTAGCGCCGGAAGAATTTCCTGAGGCCTAACCCTCGGATGCCTGGCCTAGCGCCGGAAGAATTTCCTGAGGCCTAACCCTCGGATCCCTGGCCTAGAATTTCCTGAGACCTAACCCTCGGATGCCTGGCCTAGCGCCGGAAGAATTTCCTGAGGCCTAACCCTCGGATGCCTGGCCTAGCGCCGGAAGAATTTCCTGAGGCCTAACCCTCGGATGCCTGGCCTAGCGCCGGAAGAATTTCCTGAGGCCTAACCCTCGGATGCCTGGCCTAGCGCCGGAAGAGCTTCAAGAGTCAGGAGTCAGCGAGACGCTACCAAGAATTAAAGAGGAAGGACGAAAGCGAGATGAAGAAACATTCAACTTGCATTAACTTTCATTGTTTCAGGGCCGAGACCCATACAACTTGGCAAAATGCCGACATACAAAGAAAAGGATAATGAAAGCTACAGAAGGTCAGCTTGGAGGAACCCCCAGGTCGGGAACGACGGGCACGTCCGCAGGAGCTAGGGAAGCGGTTGGAGAGTCAGCAGGCAATGGCGTCGGAGAAGGGTCGAGAAGGGAGATCCCACTCAGGTCAACTTCGGGGTACTTGGCCGACACCCTTGCCAGGCCTTCCTCGAAGCCTAAGACAAAGGAGTCGGACCCCGCGTCCGACATGTCACGGACGAACTCGTCAGACTGACGATAGGCCCGTACCGCCTCCGACATGTCACGGGTGAACTCGGCGGACTGACGATAAGCCTGCACCGCCTGACGCCCGATCTCCGCACTCTTCTCGGCCAGCGCCGCCTCTGCTCGCTCCGTAATCTGAGCTTTAGCCTCCAAGACCTTCGCCACAATCCGGTCGTCAGCCTCGGAGGAGACCCTCAGCAGATTAGCCTGAGCCTCCTTGTGCTTCGCCTCGGCAGCAGTGCGAGCGGCCTCAGCTTCCTCCAGGCGCGAACGAAGCTCTTGGTCGTTCGCGCGGGACTTCTCCAAGGCCGACTCCAATTCGCCCAGTTTGGCTTCAAGAGACCGGGTTCGGTTGCGGGCGTTGTCGGCAGACCGCTGGGCCTTCTCCCACCTCTCTCGATAGTCCGCGACCTTCCGGGACTGCTTTTCAGCTCGTTCCTCCGCCTTCTTGATCCCGCTTTCGAGGCCCGAGGCGACTTTGAGTTGCTCCTGAGCCTCCGACAGTTGCTTCTCGAGGGTGGCGAAGCCGAGTGCCCGCTCTTCGGCCTCCCGGAGCCTCGCCTCGAGGTCCCCGGTCGTCCTCCCCGCCGCAGCTTGGCCTCCCTCTTCCATTGCTTTCAGTCGGTCCTCGGCCTTCGACAGAAGCCCCGCCTGTTCCTTATAGCACTCCTCCAGACGGATCATATACTGGGCGAGCTAAGAGATAGGAAAAATGAGGGCGTCAGGCGGAGATCAACAGAGCCAATAAATGATGAAAAGCGGCCAGAAGAGCACTCACCGACATAAGACAGACGCAGCTGGCAGCCCCGACGTCAGGGACCCTCATCTCTCGGACCCGCCTACGGTCCTTCTCCAGCAGCACCATTTCGATGAGGTTTCGGGCACCGTCGGAAGTGAAGGCCGACCCCGACTTCTCCCCGGAGCCGGACGGTGGTTCTGCAGCCTTACCCTTATCCATCGCCTGGGGAAGAGTCCTGCTGATCGAGCTCGGGGCGGGGGTCGCTCCAGGAATTGACAAGGTCCCGCTCGGTCGGGGCCTCGGCGCGTCCCTCCTCGTATCATCCGGAGCCGACCGAGTCGAAGGCCGGGCTGGGGACCGATCACGTCCGACCCGTCCGTCTCGAGCGGGCTCGGATGACACCTCCGGAATAGCGGCAGTCTCACCACCGGAGGGCTGATACAGTGTCAGCTGCCGGTCTGCGCCCGCGGCGTCCCCCTGATCGGTGGGCCCGGACTCATCGGTCGGCGTCGGAGTCGCTTCCTTGCGGGACTTCTTCGCCGGTGGGGCCCCGCTTGCGGGACTTCCTCCGGACCGCTTCCAGTAGGGACGACCTACCAACAGCCGGTCCCTTGTCCGACCGCATGACGTCGTCAATCTCTGCAACAAGGACGAGATGGTCGGAGGCTGAGAAACCGAAAGAAAGAACGAGACGAAAGAGGAGAAAAGAGTCAAAAAAAAAATGGTGGCGGGCTCACGGTCGGCGGGGACCGAGCTCAGACCGACATTCACCAAGGTATCCTCGGAAATAAGGCGGGCCACCGGGGGGAGCCGGCCCTCGGCAACCAACTCCCTCAAGACAGCGACGCCATCGGATTCCTCCCTCGACAGCCTCGATAGGCCGATCGGGGACTTCATCGGCGTCTCCCAGGTCGCCCTGATTCCCCAAGAGGGATCCACATCAATGAAAAAGAAACGCTCCTTCCAGCCGTGAATGGAGGAAGGAGCCTCCTTGACGAGGCCGCACCCTCGCCGCGCCGCAAAGCACCACCACCCTTTGTCCTGGGGGTGGCCACTCAGGCTATAGCATTCCCAAAAGACATTCAGGGTGGTGGGGACCTCGTGCATGCGGCAGAGAACTTGGAAGGCCGTCAGGGCGCGCCACGAGTTCGGCACCAGTTGCGTCGGCGCCACTCTTAAACCCCGGAGCACCTGCACGACTAAGTCCGAAGGCGGAAAGCAGAACCCGGCCTGGAGGATGCCCTCATTGATGGCGACCTTCCCTGGAGGAGGATGGGACATCCTCTCCTCAGGCCCCGGGAGCGTAACGTTGCAGGCTTCGGGAAGGTGGTACCGAGCCACGGATTTATCTAAGTCTTCGGCGACCAGCTCCGACTTAATGTGGTCTGCTCTCACTTCGCCCATCCCTAATGGCCAATAAATCTACGGTCAGGACGGGGTCAAGAAGGGGGAAGGGACCGGAACGACTGGAGTACACTAGTACAAAAGAAGAAAGTATGGAGAGCCCTAAGTAGAAGAATGGGGCAACTCACCGGAAGAGAAGGAAGAACGGCTCCGAGAGCGTCAAAGGAGGAGCAGGCGAACAGTCCGACGGCAACGACGGCAGCGCAAAGGAGAAACTCGAAGATGTCCGTAGAGAGAAAGGCGGACGGGGGAGGGCCCCCGGTTAAATAGGCGGAAAGGCGGATGACGCCTCGGTGACGCCAGAGGACGCCTGGCTGCCGAAGGGTCGCTCGCGCCCCAAAAGCGAATCGGCGCCATTAAGGAAGGATGTCCGCCGAAATCCGCAAACTGCCAGATCAGCGACAACCGCCATACGCCATAAAGAAGGCGGGAAGCTCAAAGAGCGCGCGCCTTTCTGAGGGATGGTGGCAATCTCGAAGCATCACTCCCTTCACCCGTTCCCCTTCTGGTTCCAGGCTCGGGAGTGGGGGGCTACTGTTACGGGGGAACTTAGCCACCATGCCCCACGTGACCGGCACGCGCGCCCAGGAAGACTACGGCAGTCCCTTGATCCAGCAATCCGACCCCGAGTCGGATATCTTCGGCTCCGCAACCCGACCCCGAGTCGGCTGCCCCTTGATCCAGCAATCCGACCCCGAGTCGGATATTTTCGGCTCTGCAGCCCGACCCCGAGTCGGCTGCCCCTTGATCCAGCAATCTAACCCCGAGTCGGATATCTTCGGCTCCGCAACCCGACCCCGAGTCGGCTGCCCCTTGATCCAGCAATCCGACCCCGAGTCGGATATCTCTCGACAACGACAGGCTATCCCCCAGAGGCACCCCGCGGCCTCCTGCTCCACTACGCCCTGCAACGGCTGTATCCGATGCTGCTCCACGATCTCCTGTAACAGCCGTACAAAGCGGAGCTCCACTACGCCCTGTCATGGCCGTACCCAGCGCTACCCCACGACGCCCTGTAACGGCCATGTCAGTGGCCACTCCATCGTGCCCCACGATGAGGAACCCCCCTGGAAAGACCCCCCAGCCTGGTATATATGCGGCTGGGGGGAGAAGGGGGGGTAAGCAATACCTTCCAGAGCATCCTCTTACTTGCGACTATCGTCTTTCCTTCTCCTCCAATCTCCTCTGACTTGATCGTCGGAGGGCCCCCACTACCCCGGTGGTGGTGCGAGGCTTGCTTGCAGGTTTCCTGGTGGAAGGTGGAGCGTGATCAACACCAACCAAGGCAACTCAGGCGGAACCCCGTTCACACCGCAGTGCCAATCGTTCTCGGTTTGGACCACCAGCAACAATTACATTAAAAGAAAAAGGCAAAGAAATCTTGTGTACACTAAAAGACTTCAAAAGAATATTAAGTGAAACATTAACAAATGATAAATCATGTATATCTTCTTTGGTCTTCCGAATACTGTACCATACATAGACTTGAACACCCAGACTGCAGCAAAACAACCATCACTAACACTCAACTCACGATCAGTATATCTTCTCAGTATAGCGTAACGCGTTTCGAAGAGGTTTGGGATATACTAGTAAACAAATAACAAATTCATATGACTCAATTTTGTTAATTAGAGATAGATGACATTATATATGAATAAACTGGAGCTGGATGTTAATGTTGCGCAATATTTGCATGCTAAGTGAAATAGAAAAAAAATCGTAAGGCCAACAATGAAATATGGGATATATATGCATCAAAACGTATGGCAGACAAGAAGGTGCCACCACAGAGTCACAGTGATTGGACAAACATAAGGTAACAATATTTGTAGGGAATATAAAGTAACATTATTTTATACATAGCTTAACTGATGCTCGAGTGATGTGATCAGATTTTTGAAACTTCAAGTTACTGGAATTAATTTTATTTTTTAGCTACGTTTTTAGTCATCATTTTTTCTGTTTTAGCAGGTCTACTGGTTAGAACTTAGAACATCTAATATCAATATCAAGCACCATATCAATATGCTATGTGGCATGAAAAATAACCACGGCTCATGGGGCGTAGTTCAGAATTTCAAAATAAATTAGGGCTTTTAGTTAAGTGTTTTGACTTATTTACTATTTAGGAATCCGTAAATGATTAGGAAAAGAGACTGATAGAACATATGAAACGGGGGATTCATAGCCAGCTGTGGAGGAGATTTTTTACAGAAGTCAGCTTATATGAGATATTTTCTTTAAAAAGAGGACCACGGGGCTCCCTGTTTTCCTCTTTTCCTTTTGTTCTTACATTCTTCTCTTACTCTCTCCTCTCTTCTACTCTCTTCCAGTCTGGTTTCTATCTTTTATGTGCTCAAGCATCCCTGCAAAACAGCGGAATCTTGTTGTTTAACATATCTGGGGTCCAGGCTGACTAATAATAGCTGCTGATAGTAGACTTTGAAAATGCACAGAATTTAGATTTGCCTTCAAATCTGAATTTAAAATTCTAGCAGTTTATTGACTAGCAATCCCTCATAATCCTTGGGGTTACATCTTTAAAAGAGCAAATGTCTACCAAATTTACTGTGTGCATTCATGTGCAGAAAATATTAATAAGTGAGAAAACACCTATGGTGAAAGGCACATGTCATAGGGTCTTAAAAGATGATGATGTATGCCAGCATGGACGATCAGCCCTGATAGGCATGCATGAGAATACAAAAGGATAACAAGCCTAACACAGAATTCACTGGAGAATGCTCCCAAATTCTTTCAGATTTCTTTCAATCAAGAAGTCAACAATTCATGTAATGTCATATTAGTATATAACAATTAAAGGCAAAAAATAAAAACTAATACTACTAGCTTCATAAAGAAAAGGATTTACAATCAGCAAGATAATAGGAATTTTAAGAATTTTTCTTTTAACCAGGTCTATCACTCCATTTTTGAAAGCCAGTTCCAACATTTAAAATGTTCCCCCAATAAAATTTATATAAATTTTGCATATTTAGGACAAAAGAATGAAAACGACAAATGAAGCAATCAATAAAGCCAAAATATACCTTTAAATTATCATCTGGTAACTTGCATGGATTGGAAGATGACTGGCCAAAGTCCTCATCTAGATCCTCATCTTCATCATCCTGTATACGCTGGACATAATTTTGTGAACCCTGCAAAAGGTACTTCGTTATTAGCACCTCATGCACCAATCTTAATACAAAACTTTTTGAAAATAATAGATTACAGTGACAAAAAAAGCAATAAAAGGAATACTCAAATACTAACAGGAAAAGCAATTGATTTGATCAGTTCTTCATCTGCTTTATCAAACTCCTCTGCAATTTTTTGCTCCTGACAAAGCATAGAAAGTTCATGAGAAGACTTAAGAACAAAAAACATTGATTTATAAATGAACGTACAACAGTTGTTATATAAGCTACACCATCCACATCAAACACTAACCAAGAACACTGCATCAATTGTGAAAGATTTGCTACAAAAACCTCATTCTTTATCCAGAACCTAACAAAAATTTCACTGATATAAAGCAACATTAACAGGTAGCAGTCTTGATATGTAGAAAAAAATCTCTGAGTTGATCCTCAAATCTGACTTAAATACTTACAAGTTATGACGAGGCTTGTAGGTTAAGGTTAATAATACTTCTAGAGCCTGCCTTCAAATATCTTGCGTTTAAATTGTTTTCTCCTTTTTACCCATAATCTTCACCAATTTTATTTTTAAATTATTTTCTAAATTAATTATTGACGGCCGGTAAGTTGCATTCTCAAAAGAAGTTCACATACTTATCATGAATATATTTAAACCCTCAATATGGAAAATGATTGAAGAAAACTATATCCCTTTCCCACTTGGTCTACACTTTTTTTGGGGGGAAAACCCTTCTCACTCTTCTAACATACCTAATAAAGGTCTTACTATTATCACACTTTATTAGTAATGTATAATGAGTTATACACTTTCTGTATCTCCTCTTTATTTTTTTCCATTCTTAAGAAATTTTCAAATACGCATGCCATTCACATATGATAATCTTATCAAACCCAAACTCCCTAATTTGTGACTTTTATGTCTTTCTTCCCTTAAAATCTAAAACTCATTAAGATCAGCCCAAACTAATGCTACACCAAGGTCACTAGTCAAGTACCGGATACCTAAAAGCATTGTACACAAGTTGTCGAGATAGGTCACTGTAAAAACCTTCCTTCGGATATGATCTTGATGATATTTAGACAAAGCATGGTCTACCATACCACCCAGTACAATATGGCACATCCTGTACTTACAGGTGGAAACCGATACGAGACTCAAGTTCGGGTCGGTACAGATTTTGTACCACTCCATACCGACGCATATGAACTGTAATGAAACTTAATCATTTTAACAACATAACCATCCCTCCTCAAGCATATTCTAGAAGAAAGAGAAAACGTCGTATAGAGAATAAAGGCAATAGGGGCCATGCTCATGGTACTGATGTTAATGCTTCACTGAAATGACCGCATACTCAATCATTCTTTATGAATGAAAAGTTCACAAGGGGGAGTGAGAAAGGAAAGTAGCCAAAATCTTACCTTGTCGTAGGCTGAACGCCTTAGAGTCTCTAGCATCATATCGACACTCACAGTTGCATGTCTTGACTGGAGAACAGCAAAAAAGAATCTGTCAGCATGATAATAGTACAGAATCACGAACTATCCTGAACCCCTGGTCGTATTCATGTCACCAGTAACTTTAAAAGTCTACGGAAATTTGGGGATAGAGTCCAATTTATACCTTCATCGACCTCATTTCTTCTAGTGCTGCAAGTATGTCCATATCTCTCTTTGAATCCACCGCTCTGTTTTCCAGTGACTTCATCGCATCCCCCATCTCTTCAGCAGCACTTTTCTTCTTCTCTTTTTCTACTGCCTGATGAAAGCACAACATAAGATATTGGAATTGAAACAACAATTCTATTGCAAAAATATCAAAGATCAAGAATACCCCAGAACATGTACTAGTCAAACCCAGCAATATAACATGCTACGGAGCATTATGTAAATCACTCACTTCTTCCTCTTCCCGCCAAGGCTCAAAATTTCGGGATGCTCCGGATTCAACAACATAGTCCGAATTCTGAGGATCTGTTTTGAATGCAATTTCAGCTGAGCATCTGGTGCATTTGAAATAGAACCGAAAAATCTGAATTCCCAGATAAATCTGCAGGATGCCACCAAACATCAATCTCAGTTCCTCATCAAATGCGCAATAAAATTGAACTTTTCAACCAAACATTAACCAAATAAAGAATTCCTGAAATTTAACACCATCGATAATGTTAATCTGAAGATAATTTATGGCCTTCAGGTTACCTTGTTCCTCAAAATCTATGAAATTACAGTATCAGAGTATAGGCATTTCGACCCAGCTAAGATAAATCTCAAATTCCAGGTAAACTTTAAATATAATTTTACCCTTTCTACAGAATATCAAACAAACTTAAGGAATCTCATCAATCAAACAGATAAAATAATGCAAATACGATAGGGGACCATGAATAGATAACTTAAACTGCGTGGAAAACTCGGCGAAATCTAAACTTTCAATTAACAGGTTACAAGAAAAAAAAAAAAAAAGAAATCAACTGAAAAAGAATAGAAGGAAACGAACAACGATGGAACGAAGCTGCGGGAAAGAGATGAATCGATCAAGAACAAAAAGAAGAAGAAGAAGAGGAGGAAGGGAAACACATGAGAAGGGATAGAAGGGGATTACATCTCCGATGACATCTTCTTTGCGGGAATTGAACTTGGTGCCCTTGTAGATGTAGGTGCCAGGTGTTGCAGCGGATGCTCATGGGAAGCATCATACGAACCTTGATCTGTTGGTTCTTAGGCTGCCGCCGCCGTGGGATCTTCGCCGGATCAAAGTCCGGCGGGTAGTATTTGTTCAACACCTTGCGCTCTCCCATCCTCTCCTTCTCCCCCTCTCTCCCTCCGCCGGATCAACGCCGGAACCCTAATTCCAGGAATAGCTTTCGGGAAACCCACGAGTTTTGATCCGAGCAAGGCCGGGAAGGGAGGAAAGGTTGGGTTCTGGGTCGGTGGTTACTCTAGAGAGATTAGACAGCCGTGTAATCGGGTCGGATTTTTATAAATCAAATCCAATCCAATCCGACCCAGTCTTCGTAACCCGACTCCGAATCGGGACAAATATCGGATCTTCTTCGGTGCACTGCGGGTCGGTCAACGATGAGACTCCTCATTCAGCTATACGCTTAGAGTTCCCATTAGTAGCATCTGACACAGAGACGAACAAATACAATACAACGAGAACCGTATATGAAAGGATAGTTTTGTAACGACCATAGATACAGACACACCAATGAACCAACAAAAAAAAAAAAAAAAAACTATGCAGTGATAGTTTTATAATCCTAATAAGGATCTATTTAGAAAATCTAATAGAATTGAACGGAATTTCCTATAAGATCATAGATTATACAGCCTAGTTAAATAAAATCTATGTCAACACAATTCTTCTTTAGCCTAAATCCTATAGGGAAAAAAAAATCTCCATATATTTTTTTCTTATCTTGCAGTCTAATACACTCATTGATCGGATTTAGGCCAAAACTAGAATGGACTTTTAGAAAAAAAAACGGGCTGAGTAGACTAACATGTCCAATTTCTATAAAAGATCTAGCTTAATTCTACTGAATTTTCCAAACAAATCCTACAGGGAGTCAAAATATTTGCATGAAATCAAAATCCCAAACATTTGTATTATATAGTAATTTATAATATGCATGCGCAAAGCACATGACTTAGAAAGAAGACAAACACCAAAGAAAAATAAATTGCATTACGAGACTTTGTTTTTATTTTTTTTGTAAGATTTTTATTTTTTGGTAGAAGATGAGCCTTAAGTTTTGAAAAAAATAAAATAGCAGAATCCAAACTGGATCAAAGAGATCGAAAATAATAAGCCAATCACATATAAATATTAAATAATTATTCTAAAATAAATCTTATAAATAAATAATAGTTTCAAGAGCATGGGATCATCTAAAAGTCGGGTGTCTTTTAATAATATAGTCAAAATGTGAAATGTGAAAGACTCCTTACATGCTATAGTTTGAGGAATCTGGTCTGTGCAAGTATGTGCGAAATGCAAGCTAAATTAAGAACCTAGAATCAATTTGCCTATCCAGGCTTAGTTGGTTGGGAAATAAGAAAAATTGTTAAAGGGCGGATAATTTGGGAGTAATAGGTATTTTTTAAGACAAATTGGTTATATAGGACATTTGTCTAAGAGTTTTCCAATCTTCTTATCCCCACTTATATTTTGAAATAACCAAAAGCTCCAGTTTTTAAGCAATTAATATGTTGGGCAGCAGCGATACTTTTGCCTTGTTAACCAAAATAATAACCTCAGCATATTCAATTGCACTATATTACTATATATCATTTCATGGAGACATAAATGGACCAGGCAATTCTTCCATGGAATAGAAATGTTCCATAGGAACACAAAATGAGATCCATCTTTTTATCCTAAAATTATTTATACCTTTTGAGAATGGAAGATAATATTTAAAAAATTCCTAACCTTTTTTCAAACCAAGTATAGCTTATCAGAGCCTCTCTCTAGCCTAAGGTTTAAGCAACTTAGATTGCAAAAATGGTGCAAGTTTCAGTCTCAGGAGATAGGAGTTTTTTACAAGAATTGACATTTAGGGGTAACCAAAGGCGCAATATCAAATTATATGCCATGAACTAGACCTAGATGTTCCTGTGACAGCCTAGGCCTGCAACATGTGTCCCTGGAATTTCATAAGAAAAAATTCCACTTGGCGGCCAAAATCTAAGAAAACATGTAAGGCTTGAAACATGTGATGTTGCTATCATGGTTGCAGTCAACCAGAAGGCCACACTTTGATTAGCATTGATTACGCCCAAAAAATAACGCGGCTATCGCAGTATATATTGGGGTGTCGATTCCACAGGGAGAAGGTAGGAACACTAAAAGGAACTACAAAACTAAAAAGAAATATCAAAGCAGTAAAATGTGATGTGAATGTTTAAAAGTAAATTGACAATTAGATTGTAGTAGTGAAAAGATGTGACCAGAATTAATGGCAGCAAAGCATCGGGAATTCCTCACTTGAATCAGGTAATTCCATTCATATTTGATCCATTGGATAACTCAATTAGAGATCATAGCACCAGATTCTCTAATTGAAGGATATAGCATTACAATCAAAATATTTAGTGGTAATTCTAGAAAATCATTCTCCTCTTTTAAAACCAAGGATTGTTATCCTTTTATACTCAGATTCAAAGACAAAAATATACCCAATGGCAATATTTCAGCAAAAAATCACACTAACTGGATAAACAATCAAATCTAGATATAATCAAGCACCTCAATAATTCTATAGAAAAAGACATGGCTGAATCTATGAAAAGAATAGGATCAAGATTATTCCAACACAAGAAAGATCTATTGATGAGAAATGATAAACAAAAATTGTATCAACATGAGAATCTATTACATAGATCAAATATAAATGAAACTACCATCATCCAAGCGAGTTCATCCCTAGCTTCACCAAAGAATTAGCTCTCCATAAATTTTTGGCTCCTCTTGATGATTTCTTTGTAATGCAGCCTTTTTTCTCCTTAGAACGGCGTGCTCCCCAAGTATATATATGATTTTGGGGCTAAAAACCCTAGGAAACACAACTTAGACACGTTTGCATGTGTTTTTCCGACTTTACCCTCGAGCACCAACGTCAGCATGAGGTTCGGGAGACTCTCCAGATCGCATCTGATCTTCAAATTTTATGTTCTTATAGTCATTTGAAAGCTCTGGAAGTCTAGTTTCCAACAAAATTTGAATCATCTCAATTGGACTTCTGTAGCTCCCGAAATCATCAAAATACTATACAAAGGTCTGATCTGTCAGGGCCCAGGCTGGTGGTTTAGGGAAACCTAACTTTGCAACTTCATAACTTTCTTTTTGGAGCTCCAATTGACCTGATTCTTGATGCATATGAAACCTAAACATGTCTACTTCATCTCCACCAAGTTTCATTTCATTCGGACTGCAATGGGATATTCAATCTTCTTAACTCCATTCCTACAATAAAATCACCAAAATCAATTAAGACTTGGACACTTTGTGAAGTAAAGTTCAGATTAGAAAAATATCATAAAAATATCCAAATCATGCTTAAGTCTTAACAATTTAGCCTAAAGTGGTAGTGTTAAAAGGTACATTTTCATGCACCTATCACACCTCCCAACCAGCTTATTGCTAGTCCCTAGCAATTTAAGCGAAGAAAAAGAACGGACTATATCCAACCCAGTGTAGACAGCTTTTGCATGAGCTAAGCAATAATATTCAAGTATAACAAATAAAGTACTCGCAAGAGATCAACAATACTATCAAAATCAGTCCATCAAGAGCAACTCCCAGAATTCGTGTGTGTGTGTACTCTAAGCCGTAACCATCTTACCACCAACCCTGACACATACAACGTCGAGAACATTTCAAACAAAAGCTTCAACTCCATATCTCACAGGTATAATATTCAATAGTAGACTGGTGTAAGGGGTCTCTCTATGGAGTTGAGAAAAGGTGTTCACACAAATATATGAGAAGGCAAGTGTTCATGAACAAGCAACAAACAAGCATTGATCTTATGATAGGATCACCAACCATTGGGAACTCAACCATTCTTACCACAAACCCACTTAGGATCAAAAAGGTCAATAATAAAAGGTTGTAATGAGGCTAAAGTTAAGTAAAATAAAAATAATAAAAGGATGGATAAGAGAATTCAAAAGAACTTTCCAGTACATGCTAGAGGTCTTCACAAGATATAACATCAAGCACAACTTCCTCAAACCGCTTGTACCTTTTTTTTTTCTTTTTTTTTTTCACGCTAGTCATACCATTTGGTTATTTCATCAACAACTTCATACTAGCATTTTGAACCTGTGACAAGCAGTTTGGGAACCAATAGAATCATTTCATAATGGAGATTAGAGCCCGAGACATTTTCAAGGCCTGTGGTAATAGAAAGCTGAAGCTCCTGGTGGAGTTGATTTGTTTCTTTCTTTTCTTTTTCTTCTTCCTTTTTTTTTTTTTTTTTAACACAACCTTTGGTTGCAATTATGGAGTCCATTTCAGCAAACCTGACAGCACCAATGAGAAACCACCACAGTACATCCCCTTTCTTGTCTTCATTATTTGCGGACCAATTATTTATCATCCCTAGCATGTACTTGAAAGTAAAAGGTAGGAAAGATATAATAATTTAGGCTCAACTCCAATGTGGAGGGGGGGGTAAGGACATATGGGTTTACAAAGGAAAGGGTTCTTTTTTTTTTCGGCTCAAAATGGTTTCTAATGGATAAAACATGGGTTAGCTTGAAAGGCTCAAACGTTCATCCTAAATTGACCTTCATCATCTCCTAAGTATAATCAACCAACATACCACAAACTGTGCAATAAAAATTCCCAATAGAGCAACCAATTCAAAAAAATCAATGAACGCATGCCACAAGTCTCTGAACATGATGAACTCTCTCTCTCTCTCTCTAATACTCACCAATGCGTAAATACTTAAGTTTGAGAGTTCTCTAATTGTATGCATTGAACATCCATCAAACCACAAGGCTTAGATGCGTGCATAAAAAAAGAATTCAAAGGGTGTCTTAATAGTGTGACTAAGATAGAAAAATTGACTCCAGCAAAAATACTCTGTAATCATTTGTTTTTTTAAAAAGCAAATTCATGCAAAAACATATACACATGGGCTGCCCTCCCCCAACTAAAACATGACATTGTCCTCAATGTATGGAAATAAAAGCATAGAAAACAAAATAGGATAGAGGTCACCTGATTAGCGGAGCACAAATCCATGGTAAAAACAGGAAGCTGGCAAACCTGAAAATTAAACTAAGGAAACCAAACGAAATAAAACAAAACAAGCAAAAACAAAAACTGAAACAAAGACAAAATAAAGAAAAACAAAAAGAAACAAGGAAAAAGAGAAACGTACCTGCATGGGCATAGCATCACTGTTCGTAGACGGGGTCCATGAGAAGAATATCTTCCTCTACTGGAGCCTCTTTCTCAAGGACCGGCTTGAGTCTCTGGCCATTTACCTTAAACATCCGACCATCTCTAGGATCTTCTATCTCTACCGCTCCATTCTCAAATGTATGCTTTACCACAAAAGGACCAGTCCACCTAGATCGTAATTTACCAGGGTGTTTATGAAGCCTAGAATCATATAAGTATACTCGTTGATTAGGTGCAAATGTTTTTCTAAGAATATTTCTATCATGAAATGCCTTCATCTTAGCCTTGTAAATTTTAGAATTTTCATAAGCTTCATTTCGCAACTCTTCTAACTCGGTCATCTGGAACTTCCTAAGCTCACCGGCTTCAGGTAAATCAAAGTTAAAATTCTTAATAGCCCAATAGGCTCTATGTTCTAGCTCTACCGGTAGGTGGCAAGGTTTACCAAAAACAAGCCTATAAGGTGACATGCCTAGGGGGGTCTTGAAAGCTGTACGGTATGCCCAAAGTGCATCAGTTAATCGCAATGACCAATCCTTCCGGTCGGGGTTAACCGTTTTCTCTAAAATACGCTTAATCTCTCTATTAGCAAGCTCTACCTGCCCACTTGTTTGAGGATGGTAAGCTGTAGCAATCTTATGCACCACCCCATACTTCCTCATCAATGCTTCAAAGGAACGGTTACAAAAATGTGTACCCCGGTCACTAATGATAACACGTGGTGTACCAAAACGAGACAACACATTTTTCTTTAGAAATTTAATTACTGTCTTATTGTCATTGTTCCTACAAGTTGCAGCCTCTACCCATTTGGACACATAATCTACTGCAACAATAATATATAGATAACCAAAAGAAGGAGGAAACGGTCCCATAAAATCTATACCCCAGCAATCAAAAATTTCTATCACTAAAATTGGATTCAAAGGCATCATATTACGATGGGACAAAGCTCCTAATTTTTGACATTTCTCACAAGAACGACAATAAACATTTGTGTCTCGAAACAATGATGGCCAATAAAATCCACACTGCAAAATTTTTGCAGCGGTTTTCTTCATAGAGAAATGGCCTCCACAAGCTTGGGAATGACAGAATTCTAAGACACTTGCTATCTCATCATCTGGGACACATCTCCTCATAATTTGGTCAGGACAGTACTTAAAAAGATGTGGATCATCCCAATAAAAAGAACGTACCTCTGTTAAGAACTTCTGCTTATCCTGTGCATTCCAGTCTGATGGCATCTCACCTGTTACCAAATAATTGACAATATGTGCAAACCACGGCATGGAGGTGATAGAAAATAATTGTTCATCTGGAAAATCATCACGGATCGGTGGTGTATCTGTAGTATCCTCAAATATTAACCTTGAGAGGTGATCAGCCACCCCATTCTCTAAACCCTTCTTGTCCTTGATGGTTAGATTAAATTCCAGCAAAAGCAAGATCCACCTAATTAATCGCGCCTTAGCATCCTTCTTTGCGAGAAGGTACTTAAGGGCTGCATGATCTGTAAAAATTGTAATAGGCGAGCCAATCAAATAAGCACAGAATTTATCTAATGCAAATACTACAGCTAGTAGTTCTTTTTCAGTAGTAGAATAATTCATTTGAGCACTATTTAAAGTCCTACTAGCATAATAAATGACAAAGGGCTTTCCCTCTCTCCGTTGACCTAAGACAGCCCCTACTGCGTAGTCACTTGCATCACACATAATTTCAAAAGGTAAACTCCAATCTGGTGGCTGCATAATGGGAGCTGAAGTGAGCTTCCCAATAAGCGTTTGGAATGCCGCTTGGCACTCTTGTGTCCACTCAAATGGGGTATCCTTAACTAGAAGGTTACACAATGGTCTAGATATGGCAGAAAAATTCTGGATAAACCTCCTATAGAAACCAGCATGACCAAGGAATGATCTAACATCCTTCACAGTCTTAGGTGTGGGCAACTTAGAGATCAACTCAATTTTGGATTGATCAACCTCTATTCCCCTAGAGGAAACAATATGGCCCAAAACAATATCCGAAGGCACCATAAAATGGCATTTCTCCCAATTCAATACAAGGCCTTTTTCTTTGCAACGAGCTAGAACCCTTTTTAAATTAAACAAACATACATCAAAGGAGTCACCAAAAACAGTCAAGTCATCCATAAACACCTCCATGCAATTCTCAACCATATCACTAAAAATACTCATCATGCACCTTTGAAAGGTAGCTGGAGCATTACACAAACCAAATGGCATACGACGAAATGCATAAGTTCCAAAGGGACATGTAAAAGTGGTCTTATCTTGGTCCTCTAAAGCAATTTCAATTTGATAATAACCAGAATAACCATCTAAAAAACAATAAAAGGGATGACTAGCTACACGCTCTAAGATTTGGTCGATGAATGGAAGGGGAAAATGATCTTTGTGAGTGGCAGCATTTAACTTCCTATAATCAATGCACATGCGCCACCCGGTTGCTGCTTTGGTAGGGACTAATTCTCCTACATCATTCTTCACTACTGTGACACCTGACTTTTTAGGAACTACCTGCGTAGGACTAACCCACTTGCTATCGGCAATCGGATAAATAATACCCGCATCTAACAGTTTTAAGACTTCATTTTTCACAACTTCTTTCATGGTAGGGTTTAGCCTGCGTTGGGGGTCTCTACGAGGGTTAGCTCCCTCCTCCAAGTGAATCCTATGAGAACAAATTAAAGGGCTGATGCCTTTAATGTCGGCCATGGTCCAACCAAGTGCAGATTTATGCTCATTCAAAGTTGTAAGTAATATTTTACCTTGTGATGCACTTAAGTCAGAAGAAATTATTACAGGAAAGGTATCACCTGGACCAAGAAATGCATGTTTTAAACCCTTAGGCAGTGGCTTTAACTCGACTTTTGGGGCTTCAATGGTAGATGGCTTCGGTTGTTCTCGCATCAAGGGCAGCTCCTCAAATCTTGGTTGCCATGTCCTCGTCCCATAATCCTCTTGCATAAGTGTGTTTATCAGGTAAGTTTGGTGACACTCATCGTCCTCCTGTGGCTGTTTGCTTATGTGGAAGATATTGACCTCAAGGGTCATATGCCCAAAGGACAACTTCATCAATCCATTCATGCAATTAATAAGAGCATTAGCGGTGGCAAGAAAAGGTCTACCTAAAATAATGGGGATTTTTGATTCAGAAATAACAACAGAGTGTGTGTCTAGAATCAAGAAATCAACAGGATAGTAAAATTTATCAACTTGAATTAACACATCCTCAACTATCCCCCTTGGTATCTTTACTGACCGATCAGCTAACTGTAAGACCACAGAGGTGGGTTTGATCTCTCCTAATCCCAATTGCAAGTAAACAGAATAAGGCATGAGATTGACACTAGCTCCCAAATCAAGTAAAGCCTGTGCAAACTCATGATTCCCAATAATACAAGAAATTGTGGGGCATCCTGGGTCCTTATATTTTGGTGGGATTCTCTGTTCAATCAAAGCACTTACTTGTTCCGTTAGAAAAGCTGTTTTCTTAACATGGTGTTTTCTTTTTACAGTGCACAAATCTTTAAGGACCTTTGCATAAGTTGGAACCTGTTTTATCACATGTAACAAAGGAAGATTAATTTTCACTTGCCTTAGGTTCTCTAGGATCTCGCTACTATGGTCCATAACTCTTGAGGTAGACTTGAGAGCTTGAGGAAAGGGCACTCTAACTGGACTCTTCACTATCTCTTCCTCTCTTGGAACATCAACTACATCACTACTCAACTTCTCTTGTGTGTCCTTAGGCTTGGGAACCCTTTCTATAACCTTACCACTTCGAGTAGTTATGGAATTAACCTCCTTAAGATGTTGCCTATCAGGATTAGAAGTTTGTGCCATATGCTGACCTTGGGGATTGGGTTGAGCTTGCGATGGAAATTTTCCTCGCTCATTTACGGTTAAAGCACTAATCAACTTAGACACTTGACTCCTAATCTCTTTATTTTCCTCAACCACCTGAGTAATCATTGATTCAAACTTCTGGTTTGTCTTATTCTGAGCCTCAATAGAAGCATGTAGTGTGTCCTCTAAAGGATTCCTAGAAGATGGGGCATGGTATGGAGGTGTAGAATAAGCTCTAGGCAGCTGTGGTTGTGCAGGATGTTGCGGGTCAGATTTCCAACTAAAGTGAGGATGGTTCCTCCAACCAGGATTATAGGTATCTGAAAAGGGTGTAAAAGGCTTCTTGTACATACCTAGGGCATTACAATGTTCCTCATACACACCCCTCATTTCAGCAAATGTGGGACAATCCTGAGCTAGGTGATCTACTCCACCACATACAAAACAGGGTCCATGGGACTCAACACGAGAAACAGTATGTGTAACCTTTGTATCCTTTGTTTTTAAGGCCTCTAACTCCCTAGTCAGAATTTCTATCCGGGCCTTGAGATTATCCTCCTCTCTAAGATGGTAAATTCCTCCACTAGAAGGAGTAGCTGTAGGTCGTGACCTACTAGTACTATCAGTCGCACTAGGTCCTGTCCAAGTATGAGCTTTCTCAGCTAGATCATTCAGGTACTCTATGGCCTCATCCGGATCTTTCTGCAAGAACTCACCATTACACATCATCTCTACAAATTGGCGCTCTCTAGGTGTAAGTCCCTCATAAAAGTAACTAACTAAACGCCAACTCTCATAGCCGTGATGAGGACACAAGTTCAACAAATTTTTAAACCTCTCCCACACCTGATACAAAGTCTCACTATCCTTTTGTGCAAAGGTTGAAATCTGTTTCTTCAAACCACTGGTCTTATGGTGGGGGAAGTATTTGTTAAAGAAAACCTGTGTCATCTCATCCCAAGATCCTATTGACCGCGGTCTCAGTGAATACAACCAACTTTTCGCTCTATCTTTCAGAGAAAATGGAAAAAACTTAAGTCTAACTGCATCTATTGTACCGGGTTGACTATGAAAAGTCGCCACTACCTCCTCAAACTCTCTAATGTGCACGTAAGGATTTTCATTCTCTAAGCCATGAAAGGTAGGAAGTAACTGTATCATTCCTGGTTTAAAATCCTGTTGTGGGACATTGGGTGGAAACATAATGCATGATGGTGTGGCTGTGCGTGTAGGATGGAGATAGTCCTGGAGAGTCCTAATGGGCTGATCTTCGTGATTGCTCATGGTGTTAGAATTAGATGGCGTATCGGGCAAATTCACAGGAAAAGTGTCAGGTTCTAATTCCGGTCTTCTTGCAAATCTACCTAACTCGTCTCTATGCCTACGCATGCAACACAAAATATATGTATATTATTTTTATTTTTTTTTCATTTTTTTTTTGCACAATCAAATCAAAACTATGAATGAAATAAACTGAAGACAAAAAGCAAGAGAGAAAAAAAAAAAGAAGAAGGAACGAGGTTACCGCTTTGACGAATTAATTCAGCAAACCTATTCCTTGAAGCGCTTCTTGTACCGTTCTCCCCGGCAACGGCGCCAAAATTTGATTACGCCCAAAAAATAACGCGGCTATCGTAGTATATATTGGGGTGTCGATTCCACAGGGAGAAGGTAGGAACACTAAAAGGAACTACAAAACTAAAAAGAAATATCAAAGCAGTAAAATGTGATGTGAATGTTTAAAAGTAAATTGACAATTAGATTGTAGTAGTGAAAAGATGTGACCAGAATTAATGGCAGCAAAGCATCGGGAATTCCTCACTTGAATCAGGTAATTCCATTCATATTTGATCCATTGGATAACTCAATTAGAGATCATAGCACCAGATTCTCTAATTGGAGGATATAGCATTACAATCAAAATATTTAGTGGTAATTCTAGAAAATCATTCTTCTTTTTTTAAAACCAAGGATTGTTATCCTTTTAGACTCAGATTCAAAGACAAAAATATACCCAATGGCAATATTTCAGCAAAAAATCACACTAACTGGATAAACAATCAAATCTAGATATAATCAAGCACCTCAACAATTCTATAGAAAAAGACATGGCTGAATCTATGAAAAGAATAGGATCAAGATTATTCCAACACAAGAAAGATCTATTGATGAGAAATGATAAACAAAAATTGTATCAACATGAGAATCTATTACATAGATCAAATATAAATGAAACTACCATCATCCAAGCGAGTTCATCCCTAGCTTCACCAAAGAATTAGCTCTCCATAAATTTTTGGCTCCTCTTGATGATTTCTTTGTAATGCAGCCTTTTTTCTCCTTAGAACGGCGTGCTCCCCAAGTATATATATGATTTTGGGGCTAAAAACCCTAGGAAACACAACTTAGACACGTTTGCATGTGTTTTTCCGACTTTACCCTCGAGCACCAACGTCAGCATGAGGTTCGGGAGACTCTCCAGATCGCATCTGATCTTCAAATTTTATGTTCTTATAGTCATTTGAAAGCTCTGGAAGTCTAGTTTCCAACAAAATTTGAATCATCTCAATTGAACTTCTGTAGCTCCCGAAATCATCAAAATACTACACAAAGGTCTGATCTGTCAGGGCCCAGGCTGGTGGTTTAGGGAAACCTAACTTTGCAACTTCATAACTTTCTCTTTGGAGCTCCAATTGACCTGATTCTTAATGCATATGAAACCTAAACATGTCTACTTCATCTCCACCAAGTTTCATTTCATTCGGACTGCAATGGGATATTCAATCTTCTTAACTCCATTCCTACAATAAAATCACCAAAATCAATTAAGACTTGGACACTTTGTGAAGTAAAGTTCAGATTAGAAAAATATCATAAAAATATCCAAATCATGCTTAAGTCTTAACAATTTAGCCTAAAGTGGTAGTGTTAAAAGGTACATTTTCATGCACCTATCAAGCATCAACTAGTAATACAGTCAAATATTAATAGTTAACTGTAGTTGTAATCTCTTGCAACCAGAGAGGCCTATATATATGCGTCCATCAGCCTAATCTATTTCTTTGTGCCAACGTATCTTGGTTGTACTGGATTCTAACTAAAAAGGAGACTCATCAAGCTCAAGGAGAAGTTCTTCCAACATAGTGGCAGTCTTCGCTGTAATGTCGTATCTATCTATCTCTCCCTCTTTTTTTTTTTTTTTTTTTTGCTAGAGCGGGTGATTCATACATCGTCATATCTCTTCATTAGGTGGTGGCGGTCATGATGATTCCATTACGAGGATATTTACCTCTGAAGAGCACCATAGAGAACAACCAACAACTACGACGAGGATTGCATTATTGGTCTGAGAGGCTTCGGAACGGTGTACAAAGAAAGGGACCTTGTCAGACCAAAGAGCTGTTGTGATTAAGAGATCCAAGATTGCAACCAAGGGTGAAATCAAGCAGTTCATAATTAAATGAAGTCGTTCTCCTCTCCACCATCAACCATAAGAATATGGTGAAGCTGTTGGGGTATTGCCTAGAGACCCAAGTGCCCTTGTTGGTGTTTCAATTCATGTCGAATGGAACCCTCTCTCACCTCATCCATGGCGAAGGCTGTCGAGGCTCGTTATCCTTAGAAAATCGAGCGAGGATCGCTGCAGAAGCTGCTAAAGTACTGGCCTATCTTCTCTCATCGGCCTCCACTCCAATCATCCATAGAGATGTGAAGTCCGCCATCATACTCTCGGACGACATCTATATAGCTAAAGTTCCAGATTTTGGTACTTCAAGGTTGGCTCCATACGATTGAAACTGTCTTAATTACTTCCCTGGTGAGAAGAACATTTGGGTACTCGTACCTACTTGCAAAAATATAATATAAAGATAATATACATTGTTTTTTAACTTCAGACTAACAAAAGATTCAATGCCTTAATGCACAACATCATGTGACTGAATATGTGGAAATTTTGACGATAAAACATTGCAAGAGTGAAAGGAAAACACTGCAAATTTACTGATTATGAGGAAAATTTGACTATAAAGCATTGCATGAGCGAAGGAAAAACACTATAAATTTACTTGCATGTGCAGCATTGCATACTTGCATCTTAATTTTTCTGGTAATATCCAATATTGGTAATCTCTCTAGGGATAAGCTAATACTAGAAGAAAGATAAAATAATATCTTTCAACCAAGATTTACCTTCTCGGTACTGCACTCCGTACCGGTGCACACTACCATAGTGTTGGTACGATATAGTACAGAGTTCTCGGTACGCCACCCGTATCGAGTATGGGCACTGAACCGGTATAGTATAGTATGTTCTTTACCATCCAGTTCGGGCCAGTGCGACGTACCTTGTTTTCAACTCAATAATTACAAGAGCCGGAACCAATTTATTTTTTCCCCTTTGGTCTTTAATTTTTTTTTTGGCAAAAAAAAGATAAGGGAATAAGACAGGAAATAAGGAATAATAGGGCCTTTGGATCTCACCCTCGAACAGCTTGTTTTCATGCAGATACACTAGTAAAGGACGCCCTATAGTACAAACTACGAAAGCACATTTCTATGAAAATAATATCGAATGCCTCCAAGATCCCATAGGCTAGAGTTGAAACATACTTGAGCAGGTAGGTGAAACTTCTCTAATGGTATTCTTTCAAGGAAATTCCTTATTTACAGCATCTATTCACACAAAAAGAAGCAATCAGTCCTTGATGGATGAGACGGGAGCACTTCTTTATAAAGGGATCTATAATTTTGGGCAAGATTAGGGAGACAAATAGAGATGGGGGATTAGGGATGTTGAATGCGAGAGAGAGAGAGAGAGAGAGAGAGAGAGAGAGAGAGAGAGAGAGATGCATAGCTAAGCAACAACTATGATTAATCATATTTTTAGTAAAAAAATGCACCATCACAATCCCCTTATTTAAGAGAAATTATTAAATCCATGTAAAATGAAGGCCAGACTCTTAATGGAAAATTATATAGAGGACATTTTAGTCAATTACATGGGTGCAAAGAAAGCGAAGTATGACCAAACCCTCCAAATATTTACATTTAGGAATGCTAGATATTTTACACATTTCATTCTATTTTCACCAAATTTTGGACCTTCAATGTCAAGTTCATTCTTATTTGATGATTTAAGATGCCACCTTTTGTAAGTAACTTACATTTGAGACCTTGTTAACCAGCAAGAAACTCATCAACAACTAGGGCAAAGATAACAAGTAAGGGTATTACCCTCTAGAAAGTTATATTAAGTGGTGAAATTGTTAACATATAAGTGTGCTAATCAATTATTAATATATGCCCCAATTCCACTTGTACTGGCGTTTTGCCGTATTTTGTGACGGTTGCAATTAAGCAATATTTTTATATGGTGACAATCTAGACAATCCTTTCACTTTTTCTAGTTTGGCTGGAATATAAGGGGATGAGCTTTGCGCCATCTACTATTTATCAAGTTGCCCTATAAAATATAGTATTTTGACAATTCTGCCAAATTATTTATTGTAAGTTACTATAAAATATATTGAATAGAATTATTTTTTTTCATTTT
>NW_024068989.1:0-42500 GCF_009389715.1 Phoenix dactylifera | reverse complement strand
ACATGAAAAAAATAAATATTCCCTTTCATCATTACATTTTAATAAAGTATTAAAAATAATTCAAGTTTGATTTTTTTTATTGGTTGAATCTAACGTATGCAGGTCAAGTCAAATTCATTCTGAACCCAAATCGCATGCAACCCCGCAAATCAAGACCCTTTCAGATTCATCCCAACTCCCTTGGTCCTTTCCTGCATTTGGCTCAACAAAATTTCCCTGTGTCACATATCAGTCACTTAATTCCCTTCCCACACGTTCCAACCAACTAAATAGGATCACATTCCCTGTATCAAACACCCATGATACAACCCATGGGTTCTCAGCCGTATCCATCAAGTCTCCCGTGACTTCATCCGCAAACACATCTCCCAGATCTCATCCCATCGTAATCTATCTTCATACACTTCGTCATCCCATGATCACTCTCCCGTTTCCAACCGAACTCCCAGCCGTATTCATCTTCATCTCCCCATTCCGTGGATCACGCCCAGCCATCTTCCGGATAAGAACCAGCAACCACACGAGATTCCCAACTTTCGTTACTAAACTTCATCCCAACTTCATCTACATCTTTCCAAGCTCTCAATAACGTCACCAGATCATCATCTCCCCTGTCCAAGATCCTCGTCCGCATCCTCATCCCATGTTTCATAACAGAACCAATCCCAGCCGAATCCTCTTCACCCGAATTCGTTCTAGAGAGCTCCCAAACATCCGCAGCCTTCCTCCCAGCTCACGAATCCGTCCGAGTTCATCCTTATCCCACGACCAGCTAGGATTCAACGTCATCATCCCGGCTTCACGAATCTAGCAACACCCTCCTGCACCCACGCTCTCATATCCAAACTTCCCTTTCTTCCGGATCGTTCTCACATTCATTCCGTTTATAACTTGATGCCATGGAATCCCCTGTTTCGGAAACAGAACACAGGCATCTTTCCACTCCGTGGATCACTCCCTTCCAAGTTCATCGCAGCGTCCGTGAGTATCTCCTAGAGTCTTCGAATCCAGCTCTAACTTCTACCGCGTCCGGATCTTCCGCGGCCATCAAATCCCATCTCCATCCAGCCGCTTTCATCCTTATCCCCTGCTTCAAAGATAGAGTCCATCTTCCTCTCTCCCACTGCATCCAGCTCACGGTTCATCAACCTTCCGCGTCCATTCCGTGGTTCATGCTCATCTCCTCCTAACCTCCTTCGGAATCTACCCACCTGCCATCCTTCAACGGATCAGAATTGCAACAGTTTGCAGATCAAGCCTCCAGCTCATGCCTTATCCACCCGTTCGGAAGAGCCACAGGAGAAGAGAGAGAGAGGAGTTGCAGCCTATAAAAGGGCCACGCATGAAACAGAGTGGGGCATTCCTCCTCTTCCCCACGAGGGGAGGGGGCTGATCCCATTCCTTCTTCCCCCACCGGGGGGGGAGGCTTCTCCCATCTCCTCAGAGGCCAAATTCACGACGGGGAGAAGAAGAGCTCGGGTTCACAGGCCGAATCCCATAGAGCCAGGAGAGAGAAATCTTTTGGGTATTTTGGGAATATTTCCCAAAGGAAGAAATAAAGAAGGAAGGACCTGCTGCTGCTGTGCTGCTGCCGCCGTCCACCACTGCATGGAAGTCTGAGCTCTTCTCCAGGGCTGGATGCAGCCCTAACAAAGGAACACGGGTTTTATATTTGATTTTATATTCTTGGGGTTGTATGAACTTATTGTTTTTAATGGGAATCTTCTTTTGAATCATATTTAATTTCTGTGATTTTAAGTATGATGTTCGTACAACTGTTCTTCATGATCACTAAGTAAATATAAGATAGTCCATGCTTAGGAAAGATGCGATGTGCTACCACCTTAGATTAGGGTAGACATTTCATGCCAACTGAAGATGGATTATGCCCAAATTACTTTTGTGAATTTTTATTTAAATGCTTATTAGGCTTGTAGCCAATTTGCATGTTAATCCAAGAATAAATTAAAATATAAATAACCCTTGTTCCGATGTTAGTGGTGAATTCCTTGCCCTAGGTTCTCCCAAATTGATATCATTTTAATTGCATTTTTTTTATTCAATTGCTTAGTTTAATAGTCTTCACAAATTCATCATTTTAAATATTTTTATTTTTAAGAAAATAACTATACCCCAATCCCTGTGGATCGATACCCGTAATCACTATCCTACTAGATACGTGCTATTGCATGGTCTTTAAAGTTGACTATCAATTTTTGGCGCCGTTGCCGGGGATTGTTAGCATAGTTGTTTTTCTTTTCATTAAAAAAAACTTTCAAAAAAATAAAATAAAATAATAATATATATATATATCTAAAATAAAATAAAAATATTCTCTATTTTTGTTACTTTCATCTCTCTTACTAATTTTTCATTTTTCTTGATCAGGAATCGAAAAGAAAATCTGGGACGATCAAAAAGGGAACTGCTGGAAAAGGAATGCTGTCGAGGTTTGCCTAAATTTTTTTTCAAAATTGCTGGGGAAATTCCCTTTGATAACCTCTAAACCTTTCTTATTTAAATTCCCTTTTGTGGTGATTGTTTGATTTTAATTTCAGCAAAAGTGTGAATGCATGCTTGATACACATACACCAATTAATCCGCACATAGTAAGGGCAATCACCCCAACAAGATAAGAACTGGATTTCATCACCAGATTTTTGCCCAAATTAGGTGAATCAATTCTCACATAGCTATCACATTAATTAAAATCAATTAGACGTTGGCCCCTAGGGACATTCAAGCTCAATAGGACGAAGATCACCGAAAGTTGCACCAATTTCGCTCTGTGGCTCAGTTGATGTCTAGGCAAGCTTTGTCCCAAGGGAGACAGTTCATCTGTTCGAGGCAAGTGGTTTTTAAGTGGGACCTTTGCAACGCATCGTGACCCCCCCACTTACCTGGGAGCTTACCTGGTCAACTTAGTTCATTAGACCGGATTGGAGGCTTAGGTGCCCTCTTCAAACCAGTTAGGAGCTGTCTAGTGATTTTAGGGCAAATACAAGGAGTTGATGTGTTTTTCTTTTAGTGCATGCTTGACTGTACGTGACTGATCTAAAAAGTATTTGTGCATGCTAGGGTGTCGTTCCAGATCTCCTGAACTATTACCTTTTGACCCTGAAATAGAACGGACCCTTAGAAATATTCGAGCTGAGATCAGAACATTAGAATCAACTATACCCGGTATGATTTGATAAGGATGCACTGCATCTGGCTGAAGACGTTAAACTTAGCGCTTGTTGGGAGGCAACCCAATTTCCATAGATTATTTTTGCACATTTTTTTCAGAAGTCCTCATATTACTGATGCAACTAAGGTACAATGCTTCTATCCTCCATATGCATCATATTTTCGTAAATAATAATAATAATAATAATAATAATAATAAATTTTTTTTTTAAAAAAAAAATATTGAGGACAATGTCTGATCTAGGTTGGGGGGTATAAGATTCGAATTTTTGAAGAAATTTTTCGAATTTTTTTGATTTTGTGAATAAGTATTTCATCTCCAAAAAAAAAAAAAAAAACTAATTTCTATGCTTTAGTGCTGAAATGATAAACACACAAAGTATATAAAATCTAAAAAGCCCAATAACTAGTCAGGAGTAAGTCAATTTGAGTTCTTTTTATTAAAAATTCTTTTAGCGAGTTGTAAGATAATTTTTACTTTGTAATTTCACAACACACATGGCCTGCACTTCTAAGGATTAGGTTCAACATTACGTTGCTAAGTCTAGTAGCAACCTTGAGTCCTGATGAATCATACCTATCTAATTCACTATTAAAAAAAAAAAAAGTGAATTTAGTCAGGTACATCGAAAAGGGCTACCTATTGTCAAAGGTCAGCGGGCTTGTGATGATGAACCCGAGCATAGGTCCGTAGGGGAGTCTTGAAGCCCAACACCTTATGCCATCTGGCATGGGAGTGTTGACTGAATGCTCGCTACATGGAGGAATCATTATAAGAGTAAAAGTGCATAATTTATTTATAAATACAAAATCAAAAAAAAAAAATCAAAAAAAAAATGAAAGAAAAAGAAAATAATATTGACCTTGAAAAAGACGATAGTGTGAAAGCCGTCGTTGTAAAAATTCGAGTAAACTGGAATATTACAGATAAAGCCCATGAGGCATTAAAGTAAACATCCACAACTCTCGAAATCCTGCAAGGTAGGATGATTTTGAATCAGTGATTAGGTCTTATCTGACCAATTCTTGGAAGCTACTAGCTTTAGCAGTATTTTGGAGAATCTAAAGCCTTAGCTTGTGTATGGTCCAGACATCACCGAGCACCCAAGTATAAATTAGCCTAACAACTCTCTAACGGAAACTTAATGACTTCAACTTAAGTTGCATCTTGACCTAGGATTTGGGCTGACTTAGTAGTAAAACTTTGTGTACTTTTGAAATTATTGGTACTTGTGCATTTGAAATTAGATTTTATAAAACAATAAAATAAATTCTTTAGACAGCAGTTTGTGGGTATCTGAGCCGGAAACCCTCACGAGGCAAAACTCGTCCACTAGGGCCACCTAGGGGTTTAAAGCCTTATTGCATACGGTAAATGCAATCGCGATTCCTGCGAAAGTGAGTTAGTTTTTTTTATTTTGCTCGAGGACTAGCAAAATATAGGTTGGGGGGTGTGATAAGTGTTAAATAATGCATAAATTAATATCTTTTTCATAGCACTTATCATCATTTTAATGCACATATTTTATATTTAAACATGAAAAAAATAAATGTTCCCTTTCATCATTACATTTTAATAAAGTATTAAAAATAATTCAAGTTTGATTTTTTTTATTGGTTGAATCTAACGTATGCAGGTCAAGTCAAATTCATTCTGAACCCAAATCGCATGCAACCCCGCAAATCAAGACCCTTTCAGATTCATCCCAACTCCCTTGGTCCTTTCCTGCATTTGGCTCAACAAAATTTCCCTGTGTCACATATCAGTCACTTAATTCCCTTCCCACACGTTCCAACCAACTAAATAGGATCACATTCCCTGTATCAAACACCCATGATACAACCCATGGGTTCTCAGCCGTATCCATCAAGTCTCCCGTGACTTCATCCGCAAACACATCTCCCAGATCTCATCCCATCGTAATCTATCTTCATACACTTCATCATCCCATGATCACTCTCCCGTTTCCAACCGAACTCCCAGCCGTATTCATCTTCATCTCCCCATTCCGTGGATCACGCCCAGCCATCTTCCGGATAAGAACCAGCAACCACACGAGATTCCCAACTTTCGTTACTAAACTTCATCCCAACTTCATCTACATCTTTCCAAGCTCTCAATAACGTCACCAGATCATTATCTCCCCTGTCCAAGATCCTCGTCCGCATCCTCATCCCATGTTTCATAACAGAACCAATCCCAGCCGAATCCTCTTCACCCGAATTCGTTCTAGAGAGCTCCCAAACATCCGCAGCCTTCCTCCCAGCTCACGAATCCGTCCGAGTTCATCCTTATCCCACGACCAGCTAGGATTCAACGTCATCATCCCGGCTTCACGAATCTAGCAACACCCTCCTGCACCCACGCTCTCATATCCAAACTTCCCTTTCTTCCGGATCGTTCTCACATTCATTCCGTTTATAACTTGATGCCATGGAATCCCCTGTTTCGGAAACAGAACACAGGCATCTTTCCACTCCGTGGATCACTCCCTTCCAAGTTCATCGCAGCGTCCGTGAGTATCTCCTAGAGTCTTCGAATCCAGCTCTAACTTCTACCGCGTCCGGATCTTCCGCGGCCATCAAATCCCATCTCCATCCAGCCGCTTTCATCCTTATCCCCTGCTTCAAAGATAGAGTCCATCTTCCTCTCTCCCACTGCATCCAGCTCACGGTTCATCAACCTTCCGCGTCCATTCCGTGGTTCATGCTCATCTCCTCCTAACCTCCTTCGGAATCTACCCACCTGCCATCCTTCAACGGATCAGAATTGCAACAGTTTGCAGATCAAGCCTCCAGCTCATGCCTTATCCACCCGTTCGGAAGAGCCACAGGAGAAGAGAGAGAGAGAGGAGTTGCAGCCTATAAAAGGGCCACGCATGAAACAGAGTGGGGCATTCCTCCTCTTCCCCACGAGGGGAGGGGGCTGATCCCATTCCTTCTTCCCCCACCGGGGGGGGGAGGCTTCTCCCATCTCCTCAGAGGCCAAATTCACGACGGGGAGAAGAAGAGCTCGGGTTCACAGGCCGAATCCCATAGAGCCAGGAGAGAGAAATCTTTTGGGTATTTTGGGAATATTTCCCAAAGGAAGAAATAAAGAAGGAAGGACCTGCTGCTGCTGTGCTGCTGCCGCCGTCCACCACTGCATGGAAGTCTGAGCTCTTCTCCAGGGCTGGATGCAGCCCTAACAAAGGAACACGGGTTTTATATTTGATTTTATATTCTTGGGGTTGTATGAACTTATTGTTTTTAATGGGAATCTTCTTTTGAATCATATTTAATTTCTGTGATTTTAAGTATGATGTTCGTACAACTGTTCTTCATGATCACTAAGTAAATATAAGATAGTCCATGCTTAGGGAAGATGTGATGTGCTACCACCTTAGATTAGGGTAGACATTTCATGCCAACTGAAGATGGATTATGCCCAAATTACTTTTGTGAATTTTTATTTAAATGCTTATTAGGCTTGTAGCCAATTTGCATGTTAATCCAAGAATAAATTAAAATATAAATAACCCTTGTTCCGATGTTAGTGGTGAATTCCTTGCCCTAGGTTCTCCCAAATTGATATCATTTTAATTACATTTTTTTTATTCAATTGCTTAGTTTAATAGTCTTCACAAATTCATCATTTTAAATATTTTTATTTTTAAGAAAAATAACTATACCCCAATCCCTGTGGATCGATACCCGTAATCACTATCCTACTAGATACATGCTATTGCGTGGTCTTTAAAGTTGACTATCAATTTTTGGCGCCGTTGCCGGGGATTGTTAGCATAGTTGTTTTTCTTTTCATTAAAAAAAACTTTCAAAAAAAATAAAATAAAATAATAATATATATATATATATCTAAAATAAAATAAAAATATTCTCTATTTTTGTTACTTTCATCTCTCTTACTAATTTTTGATTTTTCTTGATCAGGAATCGAAAAGAAAATCTGGGACGATCAAAAAGGGAACTGCTGGAAAAGGAATGCTGTCGAGGTTTGCCTAAATTTTTTTTCAAAATTGCTGGGGAAATTCCCTTTGGTAACCTCTAAACCTTTCTTATTTAAATTTCCTTTTGTGGTGATTGTTTGATTTTAATTTCAGCAAAAGTGTGAATGCATGCTTGATACACATACACCAATTAATCCGCACATAGTAAGGGCAATCACCCCAACAAGATAAGAACTGGATTTCATCACCAGATTTTTGCCCAAATTAGGTGAATCAATTCTCACATAGCTATCACATTAATTAAAATCAATTAGACGTTGGCCCCTAGGGACATTCAAGCGCAATAAGACGAAGATCACCGAAAGTTGCACCAATTTCGCTCTGTGGCTCAGTTGATGTCTAGGCAAGCTTTGTCCCAAGGGAGACAGTTCATCTGTTCGAGGCAAGTGGTTTTTAAGTGGGACCTTTGCAACGCATCGTGACCCCCCCACTTACCTGGGAGCTTACCTGGTCAACTTAGTTCATTAGACTGGATTGGAGGCTTAGGTGCCCTCTTCAAACCAGTTAGGAGCTGTCTAGTGATTTTAGGGCAAATACAAGGAGTTGATGTGTTTTTCTTTTAGTGCATGCTTGACTGTACGTGACTGATCTGAAAAGTATTGGTGCATGCTAGGGTGTCGTTCCAGATCTCCTGAACTATTACCTTTTGACCCTGAAATAGAACGGACCCTTAGAAATATTCGAGCTGAGATCAGAACATTAGAATCAACTATACCCGGTATGATTTGATAAGGATGCACTGCGTCTGGCTGAAGACGTTAAACTTAGCGCTTGTTGGGAGGCAACCTAATTTCCATAGATTATTTTTGCACATTTTTTTCAGAAGTCCTCATATTACTGATGCAACTAAGGTACAATGCTTCTATCCTCCATATGCATCATATTTTCATAAATAATAATAATAATAATAAATTTTTTTTTTTAAAAAAAAAACATTGAGGACAATGTCTGATCTAGGTTGGGGGGTATAAGATTCGAATTTTTGAAGAAATTTTTCGAATTTTTTTGATTTTGTGAATAAGTATTTCATCTCCAAAAAAAAAAAAAAAAACTAATTTCTATGCTTTAGTGCTGAAATGATAAACACACAAAGTATATAAAATCTAAAAAGCCCAATAACTAGTCAGGAGTAAGTCAATTTGAGTTCTTTTTATTAAAAATTCTTTTAGCGAGTTGTAAGATAATTTTTACTTTGGAATTTCACAACACACATGGCCTGCACTTCTAAGGATTAGGTTCAACATTACGTTGCTAAGTCTAGTAGCAACCTTGAGTCCTGATGAATCATACCTATCTAATTCACTATTAAAAAAAAAAAAAAGTGAATTTAGTCAGGTACATCGAAAAGGGCTACCTATTGTCAAAGGTCAGCGGGCTTGTGATGATGAACCCGAGCATAGGTCCGTAGGGGAGTCTTGATACCCAACACCTTATGCCATCTGGCATGGGAGTGTTGACTGAATGCTCGCTACATGGAGGAATCATTATAAGAGTAAAAGTGCATAATTTATTTATAAATACAAAATCAAAAAAAAAAAATCAAAAAAAAATGAAAGAAAAAGAAAATAATATTGACCTTGAAAAAGACGATAGTGTGAAAGCCGTCGTTGTAAAAATTCGAGTAAACTGGAATATTACAGATAAAGCCCATGAGGTATTAAAGTAAACATCCACAACTCTCGAAATCCTGCAAGGTAGGATGATTTTGAATCAGTGATTAGGTCTTATCTGACCAATTCTTGGAAGCTACTAGCTTTAGCAGTATTTTGGAGAATCTAAAGCCTTAGCTTGTGTATGGTCCAGACATCACCGAGCACCCAAGTATAAATTAGCCTTACAACTCTCTAACGGAAACTTAATGACTTCAACTTAAGTTGCATCTTGAACTAGGATTTGGGCTAACTTAGTAGTAAAACTTTGTGTGCTTTTGAAATTATTGGTACTTATGCATTTGAAATTAGATTTTATAAAATAATAAAATAAATTCTTTAGACAGCAGTTTGTGGGTATCTGAGCCGGAAACCCTCACGAGACAAAACTCGTCCACTAGGGCCACCTAGGGGTTTAAAGCCTTATTGCATACGGTAAATGCAATCGCGATTCCTGCGAAAGTGAGTTAGTTTTTTTTATTTTGCTCGAGGACTAGCAAAATGTAGGTTGGGGGGTGTGATAAGTGTTAAATAATGCATAAATTAATATCTTTTTCATAGCACTTATCATCATTTTAATGCACATATTTTATATTTAAACATGAAAAAAATAAATGTTCCCTTTCATCATTACATTTTAATAAAGTATTAAAAATAATTCAAGTTTGATTTTTTTTATTGGTTGAATCTAACGTATGCAGGTCAAGTCAAATTCATTCTGAACCCAAATCGCATGCAACCCCGCAAATCAAGACCCTTTCATATTCATCCCAACTCCCTTGGTCCTTTCCTGCATTTGGCTCAACAAAATTTCCCTGTGTCACATATCAGTCACTTAATTCCCTTCCCACACGTTCCAACCAACTAAATAGGATCACATTCCCTGTATCAAACACCCATGATACAACCCATGGGTTCTCAGCCGTATCCATCAAGTCTCCCGTGACTTCATCCGCAAACACATCTCCCAGATCTCATCCCATCGTAATCTATCTTCATACACTTCGTCATCCCATGATCACTCTCCCGTTTCCAACCGAACTCCCAGCCGTATTCATCTTCATCTCCCCATTCCGTGGATCACGCCCAGCCATCTTCCGGATAAGAACCAGCAACCACACGAGATTCCCAACTTTCGTTACTAAACTTCATCCCAACTTCATCTACATCTTTCCAAGCTCTCAATAACGTCACCAGATCATCATCTCCCCTGTCCAAGATCCTCGTCCGCATCCTCATCCCATGTTTCATAACAGAACCAATCCCAGCCGAATCCTCTTCACCCGAATTCGTTCTAGAGAGCTCCCAAACATCCGCAGCCTTCCTCCCAGCTCACGAATCCGTCCGAGTTCATCCTTATCCCACGACCAGCTAGGATTCAACGTCATCATCCCGGCTTCACGAATCTAGCAACACCCTCCTGCACCCACGCTCTCATATCCAAACTTCCCTTTCTTCCGGATCGTTCTCACATTCATTCCGTTTATAACTTGATGCCATGGAATCCCCTGTTTCGGAAACAGAACACAGGCATCTTTCCACTCCGTGGATCACTCCCTTCCAAGTTCATCGCAGCGTCCGTGAGTATCTCCTAGAGTCTTCGAATCCAGCTCTAACTTCTACCGCGTCCGGATCTTCCGCGGCCATCAAATCCCATCTCCATCCAGCCGCTTTCATCCTTATCCCCTGCTTCAAAGATAGAGTCCATCTTCCTCTCTCCCACTGCATCCAGCTCACGGTTCATCAACCTTCCGCGTCCATTCCGTGGTTCATGCTCATCTCCTCCTAACCTCCTTCGGAATCTACCCACCTGCCATCCTTCAACGGATCAGAATTGCAACAGTTTGCAGATCAAGCCTCCAGCTCATGCCTTATCCACCCGTTCGGAAGAGCCACAGGAGAAGAGAGAGAGAGGAGTTGCAGCCTATAAAAGGGCCACGCATGAAACAGAGTGGGGCATTCCTCCTCTTCCCCACGAGGGGAGGGGGCTGATCCCATTCCTTCTTCCCCCACCGGGGGGGAGGCTTCTCCCATCTCCTCAGAGGCCAAATTCACGACGGGGAGAAGAAGAGCTCGGGTTCACAGGCCGAATCCCATAGAGCCAGGAGAGAGAAATCTTTTGGGTATTTTGGGAATATTTTCCAAAGGAAGAAATAAAGAAGGAAGGACCTGCTGCTGCTGTGCTGCTGCCGCCGTCCACCACTGCATGGAAGTCTGAGCTCTTCTCCAGGGCTGGATGCAGCCCTAACAAAGGAACACGGGTTTTATATTTGATTTTATATTCTTGGGGTTGTATGAACTTATTGTTTTTAATGGGAATCTTCTTTTGAATCATATTTAATTTCTGTGATTTTAAGTATGATGTTCGTACAACTGTTCTTCATGATCACTAAGTAAATATAAGATAGTCCATGCTTAGGGAAGATGCGATGTGCTACCACCTTAGATTAGGGTAGACATTTCATGCCAACTGAAGATGGATTATGCCCAAATTACTTTTGTGAATTTTTATTTAAATGCTTATTAGGCTTGTAGCCAATTTGCATGTTAATCCAAGAATAAATTAAAATATAAATAACCCTTGTTCCGATGTTAGTGGTGAATTCCTTGCCCTAGGTTCTCCCAAATTGATATCATTTTAATTGCATTTTTTTTATTCAATTGCTTAGTTTAATAGTCTTCACAAATTCATCATTTTAAATATTTTTATTTTTAAGAAAAATAACTATACCCCAATTCCTGTGGATCGATACCCGTAATCACTATCCTACTAGATACGTGCTATTGCGTGGTCTTTAAAGTTGACTATCAGCTTTCATCAGAAATACCAATGAAGCTTTGTGCAGGTCCGCCGCCGTACAGGAGGTGGCCCTCGTCTTCTTCCTCCAACAACCGGCGGCTCTCTCGACTCCTCGGCGTGGTCACCCTCGGGCCAGATTTGAGCCACAACATATATATATACATATATGTATGTATACATATATATATATATATATGTATGTTGTTAGATGTATGCCCTAGAAGCCAATCTGGCTGACACATTGTTAATTCTAGGGACATAATTTTGTACTTGACTATTTATTATTGAATAAATAAAAGGCATCTTTTCATTCATATTATTTATGTGTCTATGAATCGTCCAAGAAATTAATAAGATGATGATGCATATTCTCAAGAGTTGAGAATTTGAGCCATGTATCATTGGTGATTAATTTCTAAATGCTCCTGATCAATGGATCATCACGAGGACGGTGATCGATCCGATCAGTGCACAGATCACTTTCCTTCTGGATGGACGAGACTTGAGTCCACAGTGTAGGGACACTGAAGTGATAGTGCAGGTGCTTGTTAGAGAACAAGGGTACTGAGCGTGGCCAAGACAAGAAGTCACTTGGATGTCTATCCATTCGTCAGTGACTTGCTTGATGTTGCAGTAGTATGACTGGTCCTTTGACTTGCGGTGCTTCAGCTACTCACAGTGAGGTTATTGTAGTTTGACTACACGTATACATGGTCTCTAGTCATATGGGTCCTTGTAGTGTAGATTGGCTGCAGTAAGTTCACTGTAGGAGTAGGGTATGCACTCACATGGAATCTATCGACCTTGATAGAAGAGGAGTGATCCTATGTGATTTGTTAGACTGAGTTCTAAGACCTTGGCCAGGGCAGTAATATAAAGTGGAGAAAGAGTTTTCCACTAACGAACTCGAGTCGAATAAATCTTGACATATGACAGACGAAGGGGTTTGACGAGTTATCCATGACCTCCGTCCTGTAGGGATCCACGATAGAAGGACTGTATCACATGATAACTGCACCTAGAGGTTCATTATTCTATTCTGCTGGGTAGCCACTACATGCTGCTAGGTGTCACTGGTGGATGGTGGGACTCATAGGGATTATCTCGATGATCGATAAGCCCTAATGAGTAGAGTTGGAATCGTTCCGACCCATTGAAAGGAGTTTTCAATGATATTGTGATAGAGATCACAATATATCTCACTACCAGTCAGAGTAGAACCTATGGGGTCACACACACTAGAGGCATTGACCGATCCGATGGTTAAGCCCTTGGCAGTATGCTATTTCAGAAATAAGATCTTCAGTAATTTGTATTTGATCCCTATAGGAAAGACTTATTACATAAAGGTCCCCAACAATAGTTATTTAGTCCTCTCACTCAAGTCTTATTATAGAACATTACCCTGTAATTAAATATTAGTCCCTGCAATAAATTTTATTGCATAAATGAACCAATTAGAAGCCAACCATGGGGGCCCTATTTAGCCGAGTCTATGCGGGCCCATTGGGCCGAGTCCGATATGGGCCCTATCAGGCCATGCCCATTATGGGCCAACTTTGGGCTCTGTTGGACCATGTCCAATAGTATTATTTTTGAATTTTGCTTAGTCTGAAATTAACAAAAAATTAATTAAATTTTAATAGGTGAACCTGATCCGTCTACCTGAAGTAGGAATCAAGCGAGAAGAGGTAAGTAACTTAATACTTCAAGTGTGATTTCTAAATTATTTAATAAACTGATTATGTTTTGATATATGTTTTGCATTCAGTAAAATGGGTCAGACATGTTAAATTTTATTTGAAAATCATGTTATATGCTCTGAAATCCATGAAATATAATTGGACAATTTCTGAAATATATTTTTACATATATATGCATTCTCAACATGGCTATGATCTGTTCTGTTCTGTTCTGGCCCCGCCAATGGGGATTATACGTTGGACCTGTCGACTTGTAATCTGTGAGGAACCGGTTTCGACACCGTACCACCGGTGATTAGAATAGTGGTATTTGGACACCGTACCACCGGTGCTTAATAATAGTGGTGTTTGGCACCTTGTGCAACCCATGCCACTGGGTTACGTGGCCGTAGCCTATTATGTTGAGATTCTGGTATCAGAGTTTTTGGAAAAATGATAATAAGTTTTGAAAATAGTAAAACAATGTTATTTATGATTTATTTTATTATCCTGTATTTGATCTGATATGCTCTGACCCTACTTTGGGGTATTTTGTTGCTTACTGGGCTAGTGTAGCTCATTATTTTATTTTCTCTATTTTTCAGATCCAGAGGCTTGATCGCACGGGATTGGGGAGTGCGTTAGATTTTCCGACGATTCCTTCAGTTATTAGTCCTTTAGTTAGATTGATTAAAGTATTTGACTTTTGTAAGCATATGCTATTTTGAAATTTTGTAAGACTGCTTTTGAACAATTTAAATAATTATGCCAGTTTTGAACATCTGTATCTGCTTTGATATAATCCGATGCCTTGCACGCCTGTGCGGCCCGCCGTGCGGGCGTGCGGCGTCTGCCGCGCCTCGGGCTCGGGGCGTGACAATTATTCCGAAAGTGGAGCTTCATGCTCGCGTATGGGATAGCACAATTCAAAGCCAGCATTGCTTCTAGCTGGATTGGGCAAGTGAAACTATGTGAAGTAAACTTTGAAAGCTTTCATAACCCGCTGATATGGGTTGCTGCTCATAAAAAAGGTACACGTTGATTCCTCCCACCCTTCGTGCCACAAACCTCCCACCCTTCGTGCCCGCCGGAAAACCAATACGGCGATCGCCAACGCTCACATCCACGAGGGGGAGGTAGTACGGTTTTGAGCCAGGGTATGGGACAAAGAGGATGGTATTCATGCCAGGCCCTTGTAGGTTTGCATCATGGCCAAATCTTAAATGACCTGGGTGTGCCGATGAGAATTTTAAGCATATGGTATTAATATAAGACTGTCCATGGGGACATCTCGATGACAGCCTTCATCTACTTTTATCCACTGCAACTTGGTCCTTAGCCATTAGGGCCTTAGTTGACCGGATACGGAAACTCCTGGAGCTAAGAGGTCCAAAGCAAATAGCGTGGACTGGTCACAGCTAGTTCAATCTTCTACGGTTGAGAAAGATGTCTTGGTCCAATTTGAAGAGCATAGAAACTCAGATTCTCCAGGAAGAACCCATCTCCAGAAATCCGTTCTTCGAAGAAACATTGGTAGTTCATCAAGAAAGCATTCAGCCATCAAACTCCCTAGCAATTCCATATCATCCCCTAATTTTGTCGTACGCAAGGGGATTCAAACTACACTATAGCTAATTCTTAGGTGTGGCAGCTTTGCAGCATCCATTACAATTACCACAGACAATCACAGATTCACCAATATTGATGGATTAATCTATTCCTTCTCCTTATAAGAAATGTGTTGAGGATGTAATCTTTCTCACCAATTTAAATTTCTACCATATCCTAGCACTACACCCTTACCGCAACCCAGCACCATAACCTTTATGAATTGAATTGTGGTACGATGATAGCAAAATTCATTGAAAGTCAAGGCTAATCAAATCATCTTCTTTTTGATTATCCTCTTTCTGGTTACTCAAATATTGCTATCACTTCCATAATTTACCCCTCTATTGCGAGAACTTGCGAACAAGTTTTCTGGCATGCCCATTGCTAAGCGGTGAGAAAAGCTCAGCCAATAGCCATAAAAAAATACAACTATCTTTCTTTAAGGGAAAAAACACTTCTCACTTGATTCTATTTGATTTTAGAAAAAAAATTATCTCAAAATGTGGAAAGGAGATTGTAAAGGTAATTGTACTACTAAAGCCCTATAAATGACTTAGAGCGAAGTCACAATTTTTATAGAATGCACCAACTAATAAAATAACAAGTTCAATAGTCCTCTCTCAAAATATAGAAAGGAGCTCGTAAAGATAATGGTACTACTAAAGCCCCATAAATGACTTAGAGCAAAGTCACAATTTTAATAGTATGCACCAACTAATAAAATAACAAACTCAATTATCCTCACCCTACAGAAAAATAGAAGATCTTAGGAAAAAGTAATTTCCAGTTAATTACATAAGCAATCTAATGAAAAAAAAACACATATTACACATCATCATGACTACATGAGCATTTAAAGACACCACATTTTGAGTATATTGAATGGATCCCGATAGAATAGGGCAAGCACTTATACACATAATACACGGCAGACAAATCTTTATGAGCAAAGTACATTATAACTAGAAAGAGAAAAGTTTAATAAAATATCTGCTAGAATTTTAATCTTGTGAGCTTGTTCTCGACTCCCTAAAATGATTTTCCTGCAAGATGGAGCAACCTTTATTCATCCAAGGTCAATAAAACAATTGAATAGATTAATGAGCTAGATGCATAATTTTCTAAATATTCCATACCTCCATAATCCAAAATATATGCTAAAAAGAGTATGATAAATTAAGAAAAGTTATGAAGAAAATGAGTTATACAAAATTTTTAGATCAATAAAATCAAATTATGAAGTGAAGATTATATGAAATATCTAATAAAGCCTATTTTTGAGTAAAAATACTGAATGGAAGTAAAAATCAAAATGAAGTTTTACTTGGAGGGAATTGTAAGTGCATATCATAATTTAGATTTTGAGAAATACATAAAAGGAAAGAATCATACCCAAAAAAAGGCACATATTTTTAAGAGCAAAGAATATAGGACAAGAGCATAGAGATGAAGAGAGGGAAAATGGTTAGCTTTGGAGCATTGAAAAGGAAATATATAGACCGAGAAAAGAAAAATGGCGCTTGTAAATTAAAGACATAAATAATTAGAAAAATATTTGTTAAAAATTATAGTGGCAAAACTCAAAAGTCGTTAAATAGAAGTGTGTATCAGGTTATAAGTTGAATCAAAATCCTTGTGAAAATAACAGAAATTATTTAAATTTTGATTTAAGGGAGAAACATGTTAATGAGATTTTAAAAATTAAGAAAAAAATTTCATGCTATAGGAAATTAGCCCTCTTATTTTCAAGAACAATTAAATAGGTGCTGCCATTAACTAAATCTGAGATCAGGATCATCAATATATATATATATATATATATATATATATATATATATATATATATATATATATATATATATATATATATATATATATATATATATATATATATATATATATATATATATATATATATATATAACACAAAATATCCGGTGGTAAAATATGCAAATATGAGCCTCATGTAATAGTAAAGACATAAGAACATGTGAAAAATAGAGATGTTGGGTAGAAGAAACTGAGCACAAACTAGAAGTATCGAATTAATTTCTTTGTTGGGAAAATGGGTTAAGATCAAGGCATGAGGAATGATTAATAAACAAGAGATGCAATGATAAGATACAAAATGGAAGGGACTCTTACTTGGTGGTCCCAGATAAGTGGCCAGAGGGATGGATCATGAAAGTCTTTTATATTTTGTTTTGTCCCCTCTCTTAAAAATATAATAGGCATTAGGGATGCGCTGAATCTTGTTCTTGTCGTCGCTTTCTTCGAACCTCCCTCTGAATTCTGGATGCAGATCCCGCAAGTACAGTGTCTGGAGGGATGTGAGATATTCGATGCCTCGTGGAACATCCTTTAACGCGGGTAGGCCATACAGGTTTAGGTACTCCAGCTTTGGCATGGCGCCATCCTCTACCTCAACCTGATTAAGTTGCGGCATATCGAATAAAGAGAGTTGCTTCAAGTTAGGGAACCATCCTGCACGAAACCACAATCGCTGCCCGTCATACGCCCTCTGCAGTTTGAGCCATACAAGGTCGCGCAACTGAGAGAGCGATCGAAGTGGATCCTCTCCCAACCCACTCCAACCCAGATATAATTTCCGAAGGCTAGCTCCAAGGGCACGAAATAAGGGCAACTCCATTGTCCCTTCTGCCAGTTGCCCTTTCAGATCAAGCTGTAGAAGATGATGAGGTGGATGATCCCAGCCCCCCAACTGGAGAATCTCATTCTCGTTGCTTGCATGAAGGGACAAATAGGATAGGTGATGCAACCTTGATAACGAAGTGAATAGGCCTTTGCAATGGATGCCGCTCACTTTCCTTATCCGAATGCTTCTTAGTTGCGTCAAGTTCCCTAGCCGTTTCACAAATTCCATGTTTGCTTCCACTGCTTGGAGAGTTTGCAGGTCTTTCAAATTCCACAGTCCCCTCGGAGCTCGCACACCTGAACAACTATTTATAGTATTACAATTTGCATCTAGAATCTTCTCGGCAAACAAGTGACGCAACTCCTTGAGGTTCCTTGTCGTGCTTGGCAGTTTCTCTATTTCACTGTCCCCGAGGTCGAGCGTCTGCAGGTTACGAAGGCTTCCCAAGGATTTAGGTAGCACCTTCACCTTCGTTTTCCTCAGACCCAAAAAGCGCAGATTGAATAAGTCCCCGATTTCATCTGGTACTCTCTCAATAGAGATGCCTTGCAGATCTAAGACGGTCAAATATTTAGAGCTGGAACACAGCGACGAGAAGGATGATGATGAAGAGGACATCGAACGGTCTAACATCATGAAAGTGCGAAGTCTTGGCAACTCCATGCTCGATTGGATTTCGTTACTGTAATTGTGCACTGACAGGCGTCGTGTTTCATCACCCGTCTTCCCCACCATCTGAAGATCATCAAGTACCGCACTAAAATTTTCCTTCTTAGACAATGATACAGCCAACTCTCGTACAAAATCGTGCATTCGACAGTGTTTTATTCTACCAAATTCATTCCTATCTACAACTTGAAGCATGCATCGATGGATGAGCTGCTTGAGATAGTCCTCTGCCACTTCTTCCATTGTGCTTGATCCCCTTTCCTCCACAAATCCCTCTGCGACCCATAGCCTCATAAGCCTCTTTCTCTGAAGCACATGATCCTCCGGGAACATGCTGCAATGCAAGAAGCAGTTCTTAAGATATCTCGGCAAATAGTTATAGCTGAGATTCAGAACATGCTTCACATGGTCCAAATTTGGGTTCTTATTCAACTCCCAGCTCAGCTGATCATAAACTTTCTCCCATTCTGACTTGGTTTTCTCTCTTAGGGATAGAAGACTACCTAAAGAGACAATAGCTAGCGGCAACCCATGACGCTTCAATACAATTTTCTCCCCCAACTCCTCCAGTTGTTGAGGACATCTCCTCTCCTTATCTTTCCAAAATGCCTTCTTACAGAATAGATCCCATGCCTGAGTCCATTCCAACCCCCTCAGCTCAAGCTTCCGACTATCATGCGCTAGTGAAGCTACCTCAGCAATCCGGGTTGTAATGATTATTCTGCTTCCATTGTTGTCATTAACATTAATGGCAGCACGAATATCATTGAAAGCTTTCAGATCCCATACATCATCCAGTATGATCAAAAATCTTTTTTTCTCTAGAAAAAGCCTTACTCTTTCAACTAACCTTCTATAGTCCATTCCTCTGAGGTCAATCGGAACTTTGTCTACTTCTTCGTCCTTTTTATTCAGCTCCTCTATCATTCTTCTTAAAAGATCATCCGGCTCGTAAGTTTGTGAGATGGATATCCATGCATGACATTCAAACTTTTTTCTCTCACTTTTATATACATTGGTGACAAGGGTTGTTTTGCCCAATCCCCCCATGCCCCTCACGGATATTATAGACCAAGCCAGATCCTCGTCATGTAGCCACTCAGATATTTTTTTTTTTGTTTTGGTCAATCCCCACAAGGTCATCTTCATCCATGAAATGAGAAGAGTCGGCTAAATTCTGCTGCATTGCACTAGCATTACGTGAACTACCACCCATTGCTCCCTCTGTTGTCTTAATCCATCGCTCCTTCATTTGTGAAAGGTGAACCAAATTAGTTTCCAATTCTTTCAGCCGAGCAGCAATTTGATGGAAGGCAACCAAATTTTGGGATCTCTTTACTACTTTTTTAAGATAGCCTCCTAACCCGCTCCCTTGCTGTTGAGCTATGAGATAGACATACTCATCCATAATGTCCTCAACACTATATGCTAGTTTCCGTACCTCCTGAACCCAAGCATCAAGGACTTGGTTGCTGTCAGTTCGAGTATCTATTTGACCGAGGAAGGCTTGCATTACCAAAAGTTCACTCTTGATACGGCTCATACTATTTGGTAGTTGAGTCAACAATGAGACTTCATTTGCAAACAGAGATCTAGCTTTTTTCAGTGCTTCTCCACCCAAAGCAAAACCAATCTTTTGAATCTAGAAGTACAGCCGCCTCTGCCATGTCTGGTTCCACTATGAACTATACTTCCTTTGTTGGACAGGCCAGGTGTCCTACCAGACTAGCTCTTGTCTGTCTTATATTCTCTCTCTTGGTGTTTGGTCTGACCAAAAAAAGTTTGATCTTAGTAATAAATGAGAGTTCATCAAGAGTTCTATACAATAAATAAAATTATTCAACTCTGAGATATCACATATATACTGAATAATTTGCTACCATGTTATTTAGTTCTAAGATCACTATTTCTCAAACCATTTGTAAACTAACCTTGGAAAATAGTATCACCATTCACAACAAGAAGGCTTTCCATTCTTTGAGGTGTATACGAGTATGATGTGTATAAAATAAAAAATATCTAATTATAAAAAGACCAACAAGGTTTGGTCTATAGAATTGATGGAGGTACCCCGAATTATATGACTGGCCATTGACCGGTAATGGCCAGCTCTATGTTACATGGCACTGCTTTTCTTTCAAGTAACCTCTCCATCTTCATTGCTGGTGGACTGAGTCTGACTTTTTTTTTTTTTTTTTCCAAACTACAAAAGCGTGGATATTATTACGAATTAATTCCCAACAAGCGACAAAATTTTCCATGCAAGTGTTCAAAGCTATGCTGGTGTTGCATCCTAAGATTTTGTTCATAGATTGATGCCTTTGTAATTGTCCACCATTATGTATATTCCTATCGGGCGTGTGTTGCGGGTGATGATCTCCGACATAAAAGAGAAAATCACACGAAGTCGTAGTGTACAAAATCTCTGCGCATTTCCTACCATCACGTGCTGGAAAGGGTTTTGCTGCAAGATAGACGGTCATGCACCCAAATTGGAGTTGATGCAGACCATGCCAATGCCAGTCAGGGGCGGCTCAATATATTTGGGGGCCTAAGGCGAACTCATTAAAAGAGGCCTTTTTTTAAAAAAAATAATATTTTTTTAATAAATGTAAAATATTTTAAAAATTCATTTAAAAATAATAGCTATTAGATGTTCCGAAATTAGTGCTTACAAGTAGTGAAAAGCTATGAGAATAGGGCCCATTTATGCTCAACTATTAGTGTTTAGAAATCTAAACCTTTCAACACCCTTTAACAACCTAGCTATGTGCATTCATCTACACCACAAATGCTTTCCAATGTATGTGAAGAGGCCCTGCCCCAAAGAATTTACAACATACCTGATCACATTAGAAGATAGCCCAAGCCAAGACCTTGTTGAAGAGAACATTTTCTTTTATCATGCTCACCACAGACCTCAACCCCTGGCCCTTGGAAAAGCTAATCAATCACAATCACAAACACACAAAAAAAAAGGAGGTTGAGCTCATTAAACCACACAATATCACTCCCAATTCCCAGGAAAACCCACCCTTCTACTTTAATGGCCAGATGCAGCCCAAACCCCCCACCACGGCACCACACTACCATACTAAACCCCTCAGCCTCCATCCTGAGTCCCTGACCCAATTCCTCCCTGGCTGGCGCCTGGCTGGCTCCCTCCATCCCTCTCCAGAAGACACCCCACGGTCCCCACCCCCTCCTCCCTCTGTCCCTCACCAGTCACCACCTTACCCCCACGCTCACCCGCCCCAAAACCCCCCTCCCTCAACTTCGAGCGGTGCATCGCTCTCCTCCAGACATGCAAATCCCTCCTCACAAAAAAAAAAGGAACAAGATTAGAGATCAAAAAAGAAAAAAAAGGGAGGTTGACGAGATGGAGAGGGATGGAGCCAGGAGGGACTAGGGAGCCCGGGTTCTTGCCTTCTTGTAGCTGGAGCCGGGCTGTCGGAGGACGGTGGACGTGGACCGTGGTCCGTGGACCGCTGGCGCTGACAAGATCGAGAGGGATCAAGGAAGCCCAGAGGCCGTGGAGGCCGGAGGCTGGAGCGGCGGAGCCTGGAAGTCGGCGGAGCCGAGCTGCCGAGGAGAGCTGGTCGCTGGAGTCTCAGAGGAGAGGAGGTCCGGACAAGACTCCGGAGCAGGGGCGGCCCAAAAACTGAAGCTTTGAGAAATGAGAAGCCTCATGGGGGGGGTTTCAGCAAAGAAAAGGTTCAGGAAAGAAAAAAAAAAGCTCTGGGAGAGAAGGGGGAGGAAAGCATTGACACTGTAGCCCGTTGTTTGTCAATTCTGCCCGCCTACCTATAGCTCGTAGCCTGCTGCCGCCGGAAAGCACTGACACTGTAGCGGTGCCTCCTATCCTAGGCTCCTAGCTTTCACTCTTTCATATGTGCAGCGTTAAGGCAAAAAAAAAAAAAAAAAATCGGGGCCTTCCTCAGGCCGGGGGCCTTAGGCAGCCGCCTCAGTCGCCTAAGGCTCGAGCCGGCCTTGATGCCAGTTGTGCCTTGATCTAATTAAAGTGAAAAGCGTTACATATTATGGACCGATCCCATAGCCAATACAATCCTAGGGTCCTCATTTCCTAGGTAAGAGGGGATGATTCCACAAGCCTAATCGAATCAAGCAGCAAGTGGCCAGCCCCATTGATCTTTGCTCAAACACCCTCTCCCAAACTTTTATTCTAAAATGCATGAGTTTAATACCATGATAGTTAGAATAATTTTGAATGTCACCTTTATATTTATAAATTATAATATTATAATATTCTTCCTCCATTCATCAGATGTTTTCTTAATATTTAAAATTTTATTAAATAAATTAGTCAACCAAGTTACTTTCACTTTACCTAAATGATTCCAAATCTTAATAGAGCACTACAAAAGAAAGGATATCTCCCGGCGGTTTTTTTGGTCTCTACCGACGCTTTTAAGCGTCGGCGAATTTCCAGCCCACGCACCCCATGTTAGATGTATGCCCTAGAAGCCAATTTTGGCTGATACATTATTAATTCTAGGACATAATTTGTACTTGACTTTATTATTATTGAATAAATGAAAGGCATCTTTTTCATTCATATTGTTATTGTGTCTATGAATCGTCTAAGGAATTAATAAGATGATGATGCATATTCTCAATAGTTGAGAATTTGAGCCATGTATCATTAGTGATTAATTTCTAAACGCTCCTGATCGATGGATCATCACGAGGACGGTGATCGATCCGATGAGATCAGTGCACACATTACTTTCCCTATGGATGGACGAGACTCGAGTCCACGGTGTGGAGACACTGAAGTAATAGTGCAGGTGCTTGTTAGAGAACAAGGGTACTGAGCGTGACCAATACAAGAAGTCACTTGGATGTTTATCCACTCGTCAGTGACTTGCTTGATGTTGCAGTAGTGTGACTGATCCTTTGACCTGCGGTGCTTCGGCTACTCATAGTGAGGTTATTGTAGTTTGACTGCACACATGCATGGTCTCTAGCCATATGGGTCCGTACAGTGTAGATTGGCTGCAGTAGGTTCACTGTCGGAGTAGGGTATGCACCTATAAGGAATCTATCGACCTTGATAGATAAGGAGAGATCCTATGTGATTTATAAGACTGAGTTCATAAGACCTCGACCGGGGCAGATTGCACAGTGGAGAAAGAGTTCTCCGCTCTCGAACTTAAGTCGAATAAATCTTGACATATGACAGGCGATGGGGTTTGACGAGTTTTCCATGACCTCCGCCCTGTAGGGATCCACGATAGCAGGACTGTATCACATGATAACTGCACCTAGAGGTTCATCATTCTATTCTACTGGGTAGCCACTACATGCTGCTAGGTGTCACTGGTGGATGGTGGGACTCATAGGGATTATCTTGATGATCGATAAACCCTAATGAGTAGAGTTGGAATCGTTCCGACCCATTGAAAGGAGTTTTCAATGATATTGTGATAGAGATCACAATATATCTCACTACCAGTCAGAGTAGAACCTATGGGGTCACACACACTAGAAGTATTGACCGATCCGATCGATTGATAATAAGTTGAAGAAGGAATGGGAATTGATTAATTGGACTTAAAACACGAATCCTACTTCGAGTAGGATTCCTAGAGTCCTAATTGGATTAGGACTGGAAATCCTAATTGGAGTAGGACTGGAAATCCTAATTGGAGTAGGACTGGGATTCCTACTTGGAGTAGGATTCCTACAATCCTAATTAGATTAGGAGATTTGAATTAAAATTGGATTCCTACTTAGAATAGGATTCCTAAAGTCCTAATCGGATTAGGACTTCGAATTCAAATAAGAGTCCTAATTGGATTAGGACTAGAATTAAACAAGTCCTAATTGGATTAGGATTTCTTAAGTCATAATTAATTATTAATCTAATGAATCAACATGACTCCTAATTGGGTTAGGATTGAAGAGTTCAATAGAGTCATGGTTCATTCAAGTTTTAATTGGATTAGGACTAGCATAGATTGAACCCGATTGATTCATGATTTGGTTAATCCTAATTAGATTAGGACTAAACCATGAGAAGGACACCTAATCCTCCTTGGAGGAGGATTAGGTTAACCAAGTAAGAGGGGCATGAGCCCCTCTCCTCTTGATTGGTGCGGCATGAAGAGAGGGGGCTGGCGCCCCCTCTTGGAAATAAGTCAAGGGCTCCTAACTTGTAGGAGCCCTTCATGACTTTAAAAAGGGAGGTGGGCGGCTGACCTAGGTAATTATTAGAAGCCCTCCTCCTCTCCAATTCGTGGCCACCCTTCTCTCCTCTTGGATCAGCCGCAAGCAAGAAGGAAAAGGGCCTTGATAGTCTTCTTCTTCCTCCTTCGTTTGGGATTCAACACAAGGAAAAGGAAAGGCTGCATCTAGCCTTTTGGATCTTCTCCCTTGATCCCTTCATCTTCTTCCTCCTCCTTCTATCATTCAAGAGTTGAAGTAAAGGGAGGTGATCAGCCATCAAAGTAATCTCTGCAAGGGAGCTAGCACCCTGGGGAGATAGACAGCTTGGATTGGTCCTCTGCTTCGTGTGGATACCCGTAGAGGCCGGGCACTTGAACGGCTTCAAGCGAACCTTCATCCAAAAACCACGATCATCAGTTTGCGGTGATCATCTACCCGCACAAGGTGAAGATCTGATCTTCCTAAAGTTTTAAAAAGTATTTAATCCTTACCCATCTACTAACGGTTCATGAAACAACGTTCATTGCGATGAACGTCGATCCCGCTTATGTCGATTCCGCTGCCATCTGAATTTTTTTTGAATTTTCTGCGGCATGGGCGGGTTCCCAACACCCCAAAGCATGGGTCAGACGTCGGGCAGGTGGGCGTGGGTCCGATTTTTGCCGACGCTAAGAGAAAGCGTCGGCAGAAACAGGGCTTTCCCGACGCTAATAGAAGCGTCGGCAAAAACGACATTTGCCGACGCTTTAAAGTGTCAGGAAAGCCTAAAGCATTCCCAGTTTTGGGTTTTCGCCGACGCTTTAAAGCGTCGGCAAATGTATTTTGGCCGACAACCCTGCAGATACAGATCTTCTGCGTCCATGACAACCCTGCAGTCTCTGGGACTCATAAGAGGTACATCCGTATTTCAACCATAATCCATGAATTTGAGCTGCAAAAACAATCCTAAAAGCAACCACTGACATGAATAAATCTCTGCAACTAGGATTTCCATAACTAAGAGATACCTGCTTCAGAATCACATGCAAGAAAATCAAACAAAACCCCAAATCCTTCACAGAGACTTGACAGTCCAGACCCGTCTCTCCTATTATACTTCTTCAACCTACTTAAAATTAAAAATCTGACAGAGCATAATTACATTCCAATTACAACAGATATCATACTTCAAACACAAAGAAAGGCAGGAAGCTTTGGAAGAACCTAAAGAGAAGAAACTTGTCCCAATGTACACTAGAAGGCCTGTTCATGAAATCTCATTAGTATTTTCAAGTGTTTTGTTCAGAAACCAAGATAGCCAATTGGTTTAGAAAATTGACCTTGTAAACGAGTTCCAAACAAGGTCTGTAACCGAGTGTTTAAGCCGGCCACAAACAGTAATGTCTGGATCACCTGAGCTTTCTCATCCTAAAGCAATAAAAGTGGTTTCACCTACAATTTTTTTTGAAAACAAAAGCTAAACGAACCATCAACCTCATGGATCATGCATGTTGCCCAGAGATGGTCACCCAAGAGGGGGGTGAATTGGGTGTTTTAAAACTTTTTGACTAATTAAAATCAAATACTCAAGTGTGTGTGCAAAGATAAAACTAGAGTAGCAATCACAGTCAATCGCAAACACACAAAGGTTTATAGTGGTTCGGAGCTTCCACTGCTCCTACATCCACTCCCCAAACACCTTTGGGAATTTCCACTATAATCAGCGATTACAGTACGGTAGTTTTGCGAGTTCACTACCCAACTCGTTGTTTTACCCCGGGCTAACAACGAACCCTACAATCCCCCAATTTAACCTAGGCTTGGGACGCCTATCCCTTGTTCCAAGTTCCTTGACTGGAACAAGCACAATAAACAAAGGTTTTACAAAAGATTTGAAAGCTCTTAATAAGCAAATATGACAATGAGAAATAATGAAAAACCCGGAAGAATCCTTTTGCCGTTGGAAGCGTGGGAAATGGTGATTCTTCCGATGTGGATCGCGTTGGCTTGAATGTGAGCTTTGAATGCCGAGTGGGAGTGAGTGGTTGAGCACGAAATCAGTTGGGAAAACTTGAATGCACTTGATTTCTCCTCTTGAAAGCTCTAACTCCCTTGAACCTCTTTTTCTTTCTTCTCTCTTGAATGATCTTGTGTTGGGTTTGTTGCCCAAGGTGACAAGCCAAGAGGGGGGGTGAATTGGTTTCTTCTAAATTTTGGTGCTTTAAACGTTTTCTTAATTAAGTGCGGTGGATGCTTCCTTAAACTATTTGAATGATTTAAACTAGTGCAAAGATAGAAGATGATGCAAGAATAAACGTAAGCACAAGCACAACACAAACACGACAATATATAGTGGTTCGGTGCTCTCCTTAGCACCTACGTCCACTCCCCAAGCGTCCCCTTGGGAATTCACTATAATCCCGCGGATTACAGTTGGATTGTTTTCCGGGCTCACAATCCAAAAACCTATGTTGGTTTTACGGGCTCACCAACGAACCTATACACTTTGGTTTTCCGGGTTCACCAAAAACCTATGTTGGTTTTACGGGCTCACCAACGAACCTATACAATTGGTTTTACGGGTTCACCAACAACCTACGTTGGTTTTACGGGCTTACCAACAACCTATGTTGGTTTTACGGGCTTACCAACGAACCTTTACAATTGGTTTTCCGGGTTCACCAATCAACCTATTCCGTTGGTTTTGCGGGCTAACCAACCAACCTTTACAAGTAGTTTAATAAACAAAGGAAGAAGATTTAAACTCCTAGATGAGCAAATATAACAATATAATCTACAAAGAAGAGTTTAGAGAATATTTATCGCTTGATGTGACTTCTCTCTTCTTTGTCAAGGATGCTTCACTCTTCAAGGGTGGATGGAGCTCTTGATGACTCTTTGAATCTGCTCAACCACTTTCTTTTGATTCTTGAATGAAGCACTTGGATGAAGCTTGCCTTGCTAGGGTTCTCTCTTGAATGCACTTGATGTATTTTCCCAAAGCTTGCTTCCTCTAATGAATACTCCCTATTAAATACTTCTCCAACCTCCAAATAGTCCTTTCTGACCGTTGGATTGAAGAAACTAGCCGTTTATAGCCGTTGGGAGTCCAAAAAGCATTTCTGCACAACTAGCCGTTATGTTCAGCCCGTGTTTGGGTCGGCTCAACCTGTCCTTGGGTCGACCCAACCTTCACTTGGGTCGACTCAAACATTCCTTGGGTCGACCCTCTCAGAAAACACAGAAACTTGAAATTCAGCCTTCCTTCCCTTGGGTCGACCCAACCTTTCTTTGGGTCGACTCAACCTTGGGTCAGCTCAAACTTTTCTTGGGTCGACTCAACCTTGGGTCAGCTCAAACTTTTCTTGGGTCGACCCAACCTTGGGTCAGCTCAAACTTTTCTTGGGTCGACCCAACTTTCAGAAAATTCAGAATCTTGAATTTCAGCCTTTCTTCATTTGGGTCGACTCAACCTTTCTTTGGGTCGACTCAAGGCTTACTTGGGTCGACTCAACTTCTTCTTGGGTCGACCCTCTCAGTAAATCCAGAGAACCATTTTCTGAGTTGTTTGAGGATCTTGATGTTTGGGTCGACTCATGTTTTCCTTGGGTCGACCCAACTCACTGTTCATCTGTGCTATTTTTGCAGAAGTGTGCCAAATGATTTCTTGATGTGCCGGGGTCGACCTAATCATCCTTTGGGTCGACTCAATCCACACTTTGCTGCATCTCAAGGTTAGATTCATTCAAATGAACAAAGACATGTCTCTGTATCAATTCATACAAATATACTGAGAGTAATGAACTTATAAATGAAGTATCAATTTAACTTATAGCATACTCTAGATAATTGCTTGTTAATCATCAAAATAACACTATCATCCTCAATCTCCCCCTTTTTGATGATTACAAAATAAAGAGTATAAGCCTATTGATACTTGTCTTTAAAATCAGTTTATAAAAGGGATTAAATTGCTGAATTTCAGCTTTTCATATATACTTGTGAAATCTCCCCCTATATCATTCAAAAGTTGCCAATTTGACTTTTTGAATGTCTCCCCCTTTCATTTATAATTCATTAACAATGAAACTTCAAAAATTTGAGATAAAATATGAGTTTCAGGTTATGTATCGGGGTGCGAGAGGTGCGTGCCAAATTCTGAATTTGTATGTGTCAAATTCTGAATTGTGATAGAAATTTTTTGATTTAAACAGTTTCATTGTTACAAATTGCTCCCCCTTAGATGTATAAGCTTTCTTATATGATTTTCAATTTGTTTGCCCATTTATTTCTCTTTTCTTTACATAACTTCTTTATTCACTTTCTTTACATACTCTAAACACTATCTTTACTTCTCCCCTTATTGTTATACGTATCTTTACTTCTCCCAAAATTAATACTCTTTCTTTACTTCTCAAATAAAATACTTTTTCTTTTCTTAAATTGATATACTCTTTCTTTTCTTCTCCCCCTTTTTGTTATCATCAAAAATATATATATGGGAAAAGATGCAATAAAGAACAAACTGCAGACTACATTGATCAAAATAGGAACATTTTCATACATTAATGCCCAAAATAAAGATAAGTACAATGTTCCTCAATCAAGATTTAAAGATGCATGATAACCACCAAATACATATGAGAACTAGATACATATCCTAGTCTCTAAACAAGATCGTGAGACTCTCTCGGATCGCTTGGCTACGGCTCTCTCGGGTCCCATTTCTCCAAGATCTTGAAGTAATCTACTGTTTGGAGATGATTGGAGAAGATTTGAGAGTGGGAAATAGGGTTTTCGGAAGAGGACAAAGGGTAAACAGTGCCCTAGATAGCTCACGGGTTCCCCTTTTAACAGTGGGATCCCGATGTTGGGTCGACTCAAGAAACTTCTTGGGTCGACTCAACGTTGGGTCGACCCTATTCTAGGTTGGGTTGACCCAAGTGCAGTATTTTTCTTTTCTCTTCCTTTTTGCTTCTAAAAATTTTTCTTGCTTCCAATCCTTATAAATTCTTTCTGGGACAATGATACATGAGTAAGGAATCTATAGATAACAAGTTTGACTCATGTTTCATGGATTTTTAGAAATTGGAGGAATGTATCATGAGACTACTGGCTCCCTTTTATATTTCTTCAATAAAAAGGATCACATATACCTAATTCTCTCCTTAGCGTGCAGAATCTATCTTCACTCAAGAGTTTTGTGAATATGTCGGCTAATTGTTTTTCAGTACATATATGCGCAATACATATGTTTCCATTTTGCACACGATCCCTAATAAAATGATATCTTATTTCTATGTGTTTGGCTTTAGGAATGAGATATTAAGGATGTAAGCCAGAAGTGATCTCTAAATGTAGATTCCAAAGATATTTTTCAAATCAAGTGTAGATGGAATCTTTTTCAAGTTATTTCAAGGAGTATCAAGAATAATATTCAAAGAAGGCACGAATGAAAACTCAACATCTTTATATATATATATATATATATTAAGTATATAACAAGATGAGAGCAATCTAATTAATTTTCAGAGTATAGTGTAAGAGCAAATAAAGATCAAAACTTATATACTCGAAAAACATAAGATTATGTTGAATCCTTAATTCTTAATGACTTCAAAGTTCTCTCATGATATAAAAGTATTGGAGCATAGATACCAAAATATGAATTTATGCAATGTAGGATATAAAATTCAAGGCTTTGAAAGTTCTTTTAGAGCTCTCTTAAAAACTTTCTTTTACTCCTTTAAAGATCATAGCATCAAAATCAATTAAAATGAATTGGCTCAGGATTGAAACACCAAAGTGCAAGCCAATAAGAACTCATAAGTAGATTCCAAGATAAATTTTCAAAACTAAGATAGATGGAATCCTTTTCAATTAAATTTTCAGAAATAAATGATTTACCGATGAATACAGATGGAAATCCAACTTTCAAAAGATATTCAATGAAGCACAAAGTTTAATACCACTTTACATTTAGTATTCTTTGTCTCATCTTTAGATGCGAATTTATACGATTAAGTTCTATATGATCTCTCCCTCTGAAATTTTCTTTCTTCCCCTTAATTAATCATTCCATTTGAGAGTTTTAGAATTTGTTCAATAAAATTGTCAATCTCGAAAATATATTTTATTTTCATAAGACTCAAGGTTTGAGATAAGACAACCTTTATAGAACTCATCTCAAGGTATAAACTTATTATATAATTAAAGCAAGTCTTGCAATATAAGGAGGTTCATCAAAATCAATCCATAAAATTCAAGGTATGCATCAAATTAAAGTAACTTTAGGATAAGATACTGAATATCTAAAGCTCCCCCTTAAAAGATGCATTCTTCTTTAATTATTCTTATCTTTTGTTGAATTTCAGATTTTAATGATAAACGTGAATAAAACTGAAACTTTATGATATCAAGAATGTAGAGTGATCTAGAATTATTCAAAATTTATAGCAATCACTCTTTTTAATCTTTTAAGAACAAGTTATGCTTCCTCTTAATCTTTGAGAAAATGTACTGAAATATTAATCAGAAAATGATTCATTTGAAGCTCAAATTCTTTCAAAAGCATTTACATTTTCTTTCTTTTAAGAATCATTTGAGTGAGCTGAAATATTTCTAGACTTAAGATCATTCATTCTTTTAATAATATATATATACATATATATTTTGATGGAAGTCTTTAATAATGTAGGAGAGGAAAAACATATAGATGATCATTGAAGTATATATATTTATAGAACTCAATTTCTTAATCACAGTTTTTCAGCAATGTATATATGAAGCACAATAAATCTTTTCAATATCAAAATAAAATCATATATTAAAAATATTTGTTTGCAATCAAGATCATCGAAAGACACATCATTCAGACCAATATTAGTACACTTTGAAGATAAGAAATGATATGTTTCAGATGCGTATCGGGGCAAGCAATCAAGGCATCAGAATTATTCTATTTTTCTTAAGCTGTAGTTTTATCTAGAAATTCATATTGAGTTTAAGCTTTTATACAAAATCAGATTCTGAATTTCATAAAGATTCTCAAGGAGGCTTTCAAAGTTGTAATTTGAGATATGTATCTTCACATTGTAGCTCATCTTAAATCATTACGATTGAAAACACATATTTCAAACATATAAGAGCATATTCAGAATATTCGTATTTATGTTGAGTTTTGGTATGAATTTGAACATTATATACCAAAGTTAGGCAAGTTGAAGGATAAAACAAAATCAATTCATTTTGCCTAAATAGAGATATCCTTCTCTTCTCCTTTTTACAAATTTATTCAACTTTCAGATTTTAAAGATGATTGTGAACGACAATTCTGAAATTTCTTTTCAATAATACCAAATAAAAATTTTATGTAGTATTTCAAACATTCAATCAAATTGTCCAAGCATGGAGCATTACAAAATATTGAGAACCCATAATTCAAGACATCATGCCATATGCAAAATATATTATGTGTTAAGTCATGCATTAAAATATTAAGAGCAAGCATGTCAATGATCAAAATCAATTCTTTTCAAATAAACTCCTCCTATTTAAATATAATCTTGTACTGATTTCATCCTTAAAGTGTGTTTTTAAGTGATTAAAAATTTGACTTGATTCTTCTTATATACTTTCATTTTTACCTTCTTATGCTCTATACTCTATTTGCTCCCTATCCGGTGGAGTTGGAAGGGGCACGAGGTACTACCACTAGCCTCCCTCTTGTGCCGTCCCTAATATATCCTACACCGAATAGTTGGGTCAAATAGTGCCGGGTACTACCACTAGCCTCCCCATTGACACCATCCCTATGATGAGCAATATAGAAGGGTTAAAATGTTCACTTCAAACTTTTCTTGTAATTAATTACGGATTTTATCTCTTCCAAAGGAATGTTCATATTAGTCTTACAAATGTGCCAAATATATTATGCTTGTTTTGCTTTTCCTAAAGATTGGAGCATTTGCCTTTACTTAGATTTTACTTTCCTTGAATAATTGTTCATTTTCTTTTCTTTATCTCTCCCTCTTTTTGTTATTCTCAAGTAATTTATATGAAAGAGCAGAATAAAGAATTAATCTAATATGCTGCATATAAATGTATATCATGCAAACAGCATTTTCATTATGCCCAATGATTCATAGCTTATCACAAGTTATTTTGAATTAGAGATTTGAGGCATAAACTTGTGTATTTCATGATTATGCATTATATAGGAAAAAGTAAACTTCAATTTAATCACACCATTAAACAATTATCACTAGCATGAGAATGAAGCATGATATTAAGATGATTAGCAATTAAAGGTTTAATCATGCTACCATATAATTTCAGACTATTAATTTTGCTCAACTAACTCACAAAAGAAGAGTTTAGATTACCAGTACATTTAGCATTCTTCAAGCCAAATACCTTTTAGATTCTTTACACCCTTAGCTGAAGAAAATCTTCCTCTTTTTTTTTTTTCCAAGGGAATGTTTATTGTATCTTTCATCGAGGTGTCCTTCAAGTTGAAATTTCTTGCTCACAAATCCTGTATCATTAGCAAAATCTTTTTCTTTTCTTGAAGGCAATTCATTAGGTTCTCTAGGATACAAAAACATTCATACAACATATCTCTTAACTAGATGACTCAACATGAGACATGACAATAATTGAATTTGAGTCACTTTACTCAAGAGATTGCGTAAATATAAGCAAGCACAAGTCACTTGAACTGAAGAGATAACTTTATTAAATAATATGGTTCAAGGACACCCATGTGAGGCAATAAGAAGATTTATCAAAGTCAAACCAATTTCTTATTTTCAAAAGCAATTTAGCTTAGATTCTATTTGCTTAAGATAATTATCAATAAGATATACCAGTTAAGTTTTAATCAAATTATCTTAAATAGTTGTTTCTATCAAAATTCAGATTGTTACATAGAATCAAAGTGATAAACTATATTCTCAATAAAAGATTTAGTTTATTTTTCTAGATGACATACATAGCAAACTTTGACCTTGCGAAAATTAATCTAAGTGAACCAATGACAAGGTCTTTTGAGATTAAGTCCATACTAGTATGAGTTGATTTTATATGCCAAAAGTGGTTTCTTTAATCTTGGTATTCATAGTGCATATATTTAAAGGCATACCAAGTATACATTCTCATGTCTATGATCAATAAGATAATACCATTGATAAAAACTCTCAATCAAGTAGATAGAGAATTCATAGAGTTATTCTTAATAAATTGATTAATCATTTAGCAACTTATCCAGCAGTAAGTAAGGCATACTATAAAATGAAGTGATTTGATTATATTTTTAAAATATTACCTATATCACAAAATTGATTAATACCTCCAATTTATGTTTTAATTAGATACTAAGGCAAAGAGAATGATGAGATGCAAGGATTACTAATTTCATTATTCTTTTCATTTCAATTATTTTTCTAAAGTATATTTTAAGTTTCATTCTTTAATATATGTCTAGAGCACCCAATTTCTAAATTAGGATCTTTTGTTGGAGCCTTGAGTGCTAGACACACCTACAGAAAATATTCAGATTTTCAACTTAGGAACCCAAGCTCTTTTGGGTCCTTGTAGGTTAGCTATTATTGTTCCTTTTGGAACCCATATTTTCTTAATGGCTATTTTGTCCATAGGCTTGCAGAATTTAGGATTATAAGGAATGTATTTCTGCATACTCCTATTAAATTTAACAAACATTGATTTAATATAAGTGGATGATGGATTTTTAATTTTCTGTTTTTGTTCATTAAGTTCATCAGATAAATTAGAATCCGTTTTAGGATAGATAGTGGAGGATTTAACACATATATCATTAAGGGATTTTTGTGTGTACCAAGATTGATATCCTAATCCAGCCTTTTCAAATTCAGCTCTTTGATTATTTATCATTAAGTTCAGTTTTTCAGAGCTGATAGTAAATTTTTCAACTATAGGCTTAAATTTGTTAACTTCTTTAGTTAGCCTTTCATTGTCTTTTGAAAGTAATTTATTATTTTTCTGAGTTATATTATAGCTTTCAGCAAGAGATAGATTTTTCTGATTTAGCTTTTTATTCTTTAAACTAAGCTTCTTATATTCTAAGTATAAATCAGAAAAAGCATCATGAAGTTCATCAAATGTAAAATCAGATTGAGCTTCAGTATGTACTTGATTTTTGAATGAAAAATCACTTTGTGTTCGAGTACATACCTCATCTTCATGTGCTCCAAAGCATAGATTTTCAGTTTCAGTTTGATGCTCTTCTTCTTTGGAACTAGTTTCAAATTCACTAGAAACGTTAGTGCATTCATATTTAACTTCAAGCATATTCCATATTTCCTTAGCAGTTATGCAAAAAGATATGCTATTAAGTTCACTATCATCCAATGCACAATATAGAATATTCATGGCTTTTGCATTTTGCTGAGCCCTTTCTTTATCATGATTAGTGTTTGTGTGTAGCCCATTGACAATGATACTCCATAAATCGTAGTCATGTGCTTGAATGAAAATGCGCATGCGTGCTTTCCAATATGTGTAGTTTATACCATCAAATAGTGGAGGTCTATCAATTAATTGTCCCTCACTCATAGAATATCCCACTTGGGTTGTCATGATCTTTAACTCTTGATTGTGAGATCAATGAGTACTATTAGAGCACCTTGCTCTGATACCACTTGTTGCCCAAGGTGACAAGCCAAGAGGGGGGGTGAATTGGTTTCTTCTAAATTTTGGTGCTTTAAACGTTTTCTTAATTAAGTGCGGTGGATGCTTCCTTAAACTATTTGAATGATTTAAACTAGTGCAAAGATAGAAGATGATGCAAGAATAAACGTAAGCACAAGCACAACACAAACACGACAATATATAGTGGTTCGGTGCTCTCCTTAGCACCTACGTCCACTCCCCAAGCGTCCTCTTGGGAATTCACTATAATCCCGCGGATTACAGTTGGATTGTTTTCCGGGCTCACAATCCAAAAACCTATGTTGGTTTTACGGGCTCACCAACGAACCTATACACTTTGGTTTTCCGGGTTCACCAAAAACCTATGTTGGTTTTACGGGCTCACCAACGAACCTATACAATTGGTTTTACGGGTTCACCAACAACCTACGTTGGTTTTACGGGCTTACCAACAACCTATGTTGGTTTTACGGGCTTACCAACGAACCTTTACAATTGGTTTTCCGGGTTCACCAATCAACCTATTCCGTTGGTTTTGCGGGCTAACCAACCAACCTTTACAAGTAGTTTAATAAACAAAGGAAGAAGATTTAAACTCCTAGATGAGCAAATATAACAATATAATCTACAAAGAAGAGTTTAGAGAATATTTATCGCTTGATGTGACTTCTCTCTTCTTTGTCAAGGATGCTTCACTCTTCAAGGGTGGATGGAGCTCTTGATGACTCTTTGAATCTGCTCAACCACTTTCTTTTGATTCTTGAATGAAGCACTTGGATGAAGCTTGCCTTGCTAGGGTTCTCTCTTGAATGCACTTGATGTATTTTCCCAAAGCTTGCTTCCTCTAATGAATACTCCCTCTTAAATACTTCTCCAACCTCCAAATAGTCCTTTCTGACCGTTGGATTGAAGAAACTAGCCGTTTATAGCCGTTGGGAGTCCAAAAAGCATTTCTGCACAACTAGCCGTTATGTTCAGCCCGTGTTTGGGTCGGCTCAACCTGTCCTTGGGTCGACCCAACCTTCACTTGGGTCGACTCAAACATTCCTTGGGTCGACCCTCTCAGAAAACACAGAAACTTGAAATTCAGCCTTCCTTCCCTTGGGTCGACCCAACCTTTCTTTGGGTCGACTCAACCTTGGGTCAGCTCAAACTTTTCTTGGGTCGACTCAACCTTGGGTCAGCTCAAACTTTTCTTGGGTCGACCCAACCTTGGGTCAGCTCAAACTTTTCTTGGGTCGACCCAACTTTCAGAAAATTCAGAATCTTGAATTTCAGCCTTTCTTCATTTGGGTCGACTCAACCTTTCTTTGGGTCGACTCAAGGCTTACTTGGGTCGACTCAACTTCTTCTTGGGTCGACCCTCTCAGTAAATCCAGAGAACCATTTTCTGAGTTGTTTGAGGATCTTGATGTTTGGGTCGACTCATGTTTTCCTTGGGTCGACCCAACTCACTGTTCATCTGTGCTATTTTTGCAGAAGTGTGCCAAATGATTTCTTGATGTGCCGGGGTCGACCTAATCATCCTTTGGGTCGACTCAATCCACACTTTGCTGCATCTCAAGGTTAGATTCATTCAAATGAACAAAGACATGTCTCTATATCAATTCATACAAATATACTGAGAGTAATGAACTTATAAATAAAGTATCAATTTAACTTATAGCATACTCTAGATAATTGCTTGTTAATCATCAAAATAACACTATCATCCTCAGGGTTGGTCAGAAGTTCTTGGAAGGCACTTAAAAGCTCCCTTTTATAGCCCAAAAAGCAATAGATCCGTTAGACACAAAAATATGACCGTTTGAAATTCAAATTTACCTGAAAAGGTGTGTCAGTCGCGTCCCAGGCGCTCCGGAGACGTCTCCGCTTCAACGCGAGACGTCTCGGCTGTATAAATTTTCTTTTGACGTTGTTTGGAGTCGACTCTGCGCTTTACGGGGACGACTCCGCAGAAGGACTCTATGACTTCTTGTTTTTCTATTTTTCTGAGAGAGTCGCCTCGGCACTTTACGGGGACGTCTCGGGATGTTTACGCTTTTTGTATGGGGACGACTCCGCTGCCTCGGGGACGACTCCGCTGTTTTATCTCTGAAAAACAAGTCCTCTGGAATTCTCTGAGAGAGTCGACTCCGCGCTCTCTGGGGACGACTCGGAAGGTCTGCTTTTTACTCGCGGGGACGACTCCGCGTCCTGTGGAGACGACTCGCGCGCATCCCTTGAAATCGGCCTTTCTGCCGCCTCTGAGAGAGTCGACTCCGCAGTGTCGGGAGTCGACTCCGACCCTGCGAGACGCCTCGCCAGGTGCCGGGGACGTCTCCAGACGTGCCAATTCTTCCTGTTTGTGCCAGAGACGTCTCTGAGACGACCCGGAGACGTCTCGGCTGTCCCTGATCTGTTTTCTTCAACTCAAAAATTCTTCAATAAATTCTTGAAAAATATGGGAACTTGCCTAGATATTTCTTAACAATATTCTTAGTTAATCACCTGAAATCCTCAAGTAAATTTTTAAGATAAATGGAATTAAACTCTAGTGTTTTGTATTCATCAAAATCCATTAGGGGGTCAACAATCTCCCCCTTTTTGATGATAACAAAACACTGAGTATATGCAAAATTCGAAATTTAAACATATACACAGTATTTGATCAGATGTACAAGTATTGTGTTTTGGTTAGAGCTAGATACAGTGTGCATAATTCAAAATAGTCAATTTTCAGTTTTTCCCTTATGCATAAGTATTGGTCTTAGTAGCTCTTGAGCAATTTTGGTATATCAACTGAATTTGAATCAAGTTAAAATGTAAATTAATGAAATATTGATGCTAAAGACAATTGAAGGCTAAGTACTTTTTGACTCCCCCTTTCTTTTTCAGAAGGACAATTATCTTAAAGCCAATATTCTTCAATTTTGTCTTTTCTAATTCAACTTTTAAGTATGAGTGTAAATTTTGCATTCCATATTTAGGTTCTACTCCATATACTTCATATACTCCATATATAGGTTCTATATATCTACTCCCCCTTTTTGTCATCAACAATGAAGGGGACAAATTATTCTTAGGTACTTAAAACACAATTTCTAGTGGAATTCAGCATGTTACCATGATTCACTTAAGGATATTCAAGTTATGCTCCCGCTGTCCAAGTTATGTCTATTAATGAATGCAGCATTCATTTCACTCCCCCTTTGTTTTGGAATTCATTTCAGACCCTTTTTTTGTTTAAAATAGTTATTACAAGATGTGCTCCCCCTGTTTTATATGCATTGATAAGTTGTGTCAAATTTGAACACTTAAGGTATGTTATGAGATTTTTATGGCACATCACAGAATCACATACACAAAGTTTGATTCCACAGAATTTGAAACATACACAAAGTTTCAAAGGAATTGTATGACATTCATATATCATTGCAATCATTTGAGGTCATTACAAAGTTAAGAAAGGAAATCATTACAAGTATTGATTCCTAATACAAAAGAAGTTTCAAAATGAGCATAGGGTTTACAAAAAGAAGAAGAACCCTAGATGTCTACAAAATGTCCTTCACCGGCGACGTTGCTCAATAGCTCTAGCCGCTGCCTCTATAAATGCATTTATTGAATCTAGTAGAGTCTTAAACTGATCTCCCTGAGATTGATGGAAGGCTGCTACTAGTGCTTCAAACTCAAGACTCGCCCTTTCAATTTTTCCTTTAAGTTGGGCAGCCACGGTGCCTACACTGCCTCCAGGGCTTGTCAACTCTTGAAGACCATCTGATATGATCTTCAATTTCTCCTGTAGCTCAATTGATCTTATAGTTTGGATGGTACTCACATGAACCAACTCTGATGCTGTAGCTTCTACCTGAGTTTTGATTTCCTTCAATTCTTGTAGGAGAGCTTCATGTGAGGTACGGATGGGGGCCAACTCAGCAGTGATCATCGATCTCATCTCCTCCCTCATCTGCTGGCATATCACAGATGCTAGAGTGTGCATCTGTTCATCTGATAGGGAGAAAGGCCCACTAACTGGAGGAGGAGGAGGCATAGAGGTGGAAGGTCCAGCTGAGCTGGAGGGTACATCAGGAAAGGCCATATGGCTATGTGGAGGAGAGTGGTGGTCAGGCTCCTGATGTGGGATCTCGGGCTCTAAGGTTTGAGGTTTTCTTTTAGGGACCTTAACCCAAGACCCATCTACCTTGTGAAACTCCATTCTACGCATTGTGCTTTCATTATAGTAGTCGGTGTTTCTTAAAGGTTTTGCAGGCTCATTTTCTGGAATGGGAACTTTAAAATGTTTGAACAGTAAAGTAAAGATCATTCCATAGGGTATGCTAAACCTAGAATACCTATGACATATAGAGATGTAGTTTAACATAAGTCTAGGGAGGTTTAGGGGGATCCCTAGTAAGATATGGTGCATGATAGCTAAGTCTCGCTCCGAAACGAAATCGAAGCGGCCGGTTTTTGGAAACAAGACCCGGTTCACAATGCTCAAAAGCAATCTCATTTCGGCATTGAGGTCTTGGGAGTTAACTACATCAAGAGGGCCGCAGTCCTCTCGTCCTAAAACTAGGTTTAGGGCAATCTCCCTTTGGGGATGTGAGGTCGGAGCCTCACCGTATTTGGGGATTTGCAATATACTAGATAGGATATCCTCATTAATCTCTATCAATGTCCCTCGGACATATCCAGTGTACCCCGAGTCCCCTAAGGCCATGTTGCTAAACATTTCTCTAACTAGGCCGGGATAGGTTGATGTGTTTAGGGTACAAAGGTGTTCCCAACCTTGGGCACGGAGTCTCTCTCCAATAGAGAACCCCTCACTATCTAAAAATTGGAAGTCAATGTACCTACCAGTGGTTACTGTGCGATTTGCACAGGAAAGGGTCGTGGTTGGCGGAGCAACCGGAGGAGACGGCGCGGAAGGCTCTTCCCTCCGTTCCTCGTCGTCGGTTGCTACCCTAGGACGCCTCCCACCCGTTCTCCTAGCTCTTTTAGGTGCCATGGCTCGGAAACCCTAGGGAAATGGGGAGAAAGAGGCTAGGGTTTGTGGTGGAGAGAAAATGGAGGCTAGGGTTTTGTGTTTTCGTTGGGGACGAAAGAGGATAGCTCGGGTCGGCTCGAGCTGTTTCGACCTAATTTAAAAACTTTCGTTCGGTCCCCGAGACGTCTCCACGACTAACGCGAGACGTCTCGCCGGGGGGACGTCTCTGTGATTTGCCAGAGACGTCTCCAGCACTGAAAATTTTCTGAATGATTTCTATCTTTTTCCAATTTATTTTATTTAACCACACTAATCAACATGATTTCTTTTGGTGAATATAGAGTGAGTTTGTTTGTGATCCTCCCCTTTAATAATACACCCTATAAAAGTTTGATAATGATTTTTGAATTATTAATATTGAAATGAGGAATGTTTGACCAAATTTCGAATACCTATGAAATAGGCTCTGAAAATATCTCCATGAAGAGTCCAAGGGAGGGTAACCATCCTCCGGAAAGTCAAACAGTTCGTCATTTAACTTAGATAGATTCATGCTTTTACTTAATAGATACTAGGTTTGCTATTTGTGACTTTGAGGTGGATTACTAGTTTGAGTAGCAAAGCATTGCAATACAAGTTCAATTTATTTGCTAGGATCATACAAGCTCAAAGCATTCCTTAAGAGGTTGAACCTATCTTTACAAAGGGGCTTTGTAAAGATATCGGCCAATTGATTTTCAGTACATAAATACTCAATCATCACATCATTTTTCAGCACATGATCCCTTATAAAGTGATGCCTAATCTCTATATGTTTTGATTTTGAGTGTTGGACAGGATTTTTTGTTAAATTAATTACACTTGTATTATCACATCTAATTGGTATATTGTCCATTTTGATACCGAAGTCTTCAAGTTGTTGCTTAATCCAAAGAACTTGGGCACAACAGCTTCCAGCTGCAATGTACTCAGCCTCAGCTGTGGATAAGGCAACTGAATTTTATTTCTTGCTAAACCAAGAAACCAAATTAGCACCCAAGAATTGACATGTGCCACTTGTGCTTTTTCTGTCGAGTTTGCACCCGGCAAAATCAGCATCGGAATAAGCAATTAGGTTTATATCAGATTGTTTAGAGTACCATAAGCCTACATTAGATGTCCCTACTAGATATCTGAATATTCTCTTAACAGCTTGCAAGTGTGATTCCTTAGGACATGCTTGGTATCTAGCACACATGCAAACACTGAATAATATATCTGGCCTACTAGCAGTAAGGTAAAGTAAAGAGCCTATCATACCTCTGTACAATTTGCAGTCTATACTTTTACCTTTTTCATCTTTGTCAAGCTTGCAACTTGAGCCCATGGGTGTGCTGATTTCCTTTGCATCCTTCATCTTGAATTTTTCCAACATTTCCTTGATATATTTGGACTGACTGATGAAGATGCCTTCCTCTGATTGTTTTATTTGTAGCCCAAGGAAGAAGTTGAGCTCACCCATCATGCTCATTTCAAATTCTCCCTGCATAAGCTTGGCAAACTCTTGACAAAGACTATCATTAGTAGCACCAAAAATTATATCATCCACATAAATTTGCACAAGCAATAAGTCATTCCCTTTTCTTTTAATGAAGAGGATTTTGTCTACATTTCCTCTCTTAAATTTATTTTCAATTAGGAAATTACTTAATCTTTCATACCATGCCCTAGGGGCTTGCTTAAGTCCATACAATGCTTTATGCAATTTATAAACGTAATCTGGATGTAAGTGGTTTTCAAAACCTGGAGGTTGTCCTACATAAACTTCCTCCATTATATAACCATTTAAAAAGGCACTTTTTACAACCATTTGATAGAGTTTAAAATCCATGAAGCATGCATATGCCAAAAGTAGTCTAATAGCTTCTAACCTAGCAACAGGAGCAAAAGTTTCATCAAAATCTATTCCTTCCTCCTGATTATAGCCTTTGGCAACTAGTCTAGCTTTGTTTCTTATAACTATTCCATCTTCATCTAGTTTATTTCTATATACCCACTTGGTGCCTATAATTGAAACATTAGGGGGTCTTTTCATTAGAGTCCAAACTTGATTTCTCTCAAATTAATTTAACTCCTCTTGCATAGTATTTATCCAATTTTTATCCTTTTCGGCTTTCTCTAGTGATTTAGGCTCTATTTGTGAAACGAAAGCAAGATAATTACTAGTATTTCTTAGAGAGGATCTTGTCCTTACCCCTTGTGAGGGATCACCAAGGATTAAATCCCTTGGATGACCATGTGCATACCTCCATTCCCTCGGAAGATCTTGATTTCTTGTTTGGGGTAGATCTTCTTCATCTTGCTGAATTGTATCTTCCTTGACTTCATCCTCAAGTTGTTTGTCTTGTATGGAGAACTCCTTCATTCTG
>NW_024068988.1:0-78717 GCF_009389715.1 Phoenix dactylifera | reverse complement strand
TTCGTTGACACCAGACAAATGTATTTACATCATCACAAAAAAAGGTTTAAGAGATTCGTAAATAACGGTAAGTCGAGGTAGTGAAAAATAACTGACATGAAGAAGCAGGGAACCTATAATATGTAATGAAAGAAAAAATCGCGTCCAGTAAACAAACGAAATGCCATAAATAAATACCAAATTGATCTCCATTTACTCCAAAATCAAGAGACAAAATAATCATAAGTTTTTCTCAAAAAAAAAAGAAAATCGAACACATGAACCTATCAGCAGCGGAGTAATAACGACAATTTCTGATAGAATGTTGAAGGTCGCGCTAACGACTGCAAGTTGGGGCAGGAGCTCGCTTACTTATTGGATGGAAGGAGGGGGAGCCGCGGTCTCCGCCATGAATCAGGAAGACAGTCCAGGACGTCGGCCGTTGGGTCGATCCCAGCCACAGCGAAGCCGCTATCCTCCGTTGCCGTGGCGAGAATTTATTTATACCATTCTCCTCTCTCTCGGCTGTAAAGCCAAAGCCCGGCCCCTTTGTTTATAATTTCCTTTTTCAATTGTAGTCTTGCTGCCCAATCATCTAACTTGTATATAAATAGGTAAGGTTTAAGTTGCCACGTAGGTATAATAAAGGGTTTTTTTTATAAATATCTTTCTAAATATCGAATTTTACACGAAATATCATTTCAAAATAGATGTTTGCATGCATGCATATCTTTGTAAAACACTTATTTTGCTATTCTATCCTTTTTATTCTTATTTTTGCATTTATACCTACGCCATTTAATATCGTTAAAAAATTAACGGTTTCAAATTAAAATAACTAAAATATCCTTAATGAGTAGATGTAAAAAAAATATCTTTATAAGATGATTGTGATGGGCGACAAAAAATAATTTCAAAATCTTATTTTATCTTTAATTAAATATATATAGTTTTTATTAACGGTGTAGAAAAACTATTATAGTAGAAGCATTTGTGCAAAATAATGTTTTATGAAGGTACAGAAATAAATATTAAATTTTAAGGAGGTTTTCATGCAAATTTGAATTTTTAGAAATGTATTCATGCAAAAAACCTATAATATAATAATAATAATAATAGAAATACTACTTATAATACTAGCAGCAGTAGTAAGTAATAGAAATATTACTTCTAGTACTAGTAGTACTATTCTAGTAGTACGTAGTAGTAGTAGTAGTAGTAGTAGTAGAAATACTACTTGCAGCACTAGTAGTAATAAAGTAGTATTAGAAATGCCACTTGTAGTACTAGTAGTAATACTAATATAATGGTAATAGTAATAATAATAATAATAATAATGATGACGACGACGATGATGATGATAATGATACAATGAGTTATGAGCTAGTCAAAGCTTTATTCAGGTGATGATGAAGGTATGTAAATCATTTTTAAAAATTGATGTTTGCATGCATACCTTTGTAAAACACTTATTTTACTATTCTATCCTTTTTTTATTCTTATTTTTGCATTTATACCTACGCCATCTAATATTGTTAGAAAATTAACGATTTCAAATTAAAATGACTAAAATATCCTTAATGAGTAGATGTAAAAAAAAAAATATTTATAAGATGATCGTGATGGGCGACAAAAAAGTAATTTCAAAATCCTATTTTATTTTTAATTAAAATATATATAGTTTTTATTAACGGTGTAGAAAAACTATTATAGTAGAAGCATTTGTGCAAAAATAATGTTTTATGAAGGTACAGAAATAAATATAAATTTTAAGGAGGTTTTCATGCAAATTTGAATTTTTAGAAATGTATTCATGCAAAAAAAAACCTATAATAATAATAATAATAATAATAGAAATACTACTTATAATACTAGCAGCAGTAGTAAGTAATAGAAATATTACTTCTAGTACTAGTAGTACTATTCTAGTAGTACGTAGTTAGTAGTAGTAGTAGTAGTAGTAGAAATACTACTTGCAGCACTAGTAGTAATAAAAGTAGTATTAGAAATGCCACTTGTAGTACTAGTAGTAATACTAATATAATGGTAATAGTAATAATAATAATAATAATAATGATGACGACGACGATGATGATGATAATGATACAATGAGTTATGAGCTAGTCAAAGCTTTATTCAGGTGATGATGAAGGTATGTAAATCATTTTAAAATTGATGTTGCATGCATACCTTTGTAAAACACTTATTTTACTATTCTATCCTTTTTATTCTTATTTTTGGCATTTATACCTACGCCATCTAATATTGTTAGAAAATTAACGATTTCAAATTAAAATGACTAAAATATCCTTAATGAGTAGATGTAAAAAAAAATATTTATAAGATGATCGTGATGGGCGACAAAAAAGTAATTTCAAATCCTATTTTATTTTTAATTAAAATATATATAGTTTTTATTAACGGTGTAGAAAAACTATTATAGTAGAAGCATTTGTGCAAAATAATGTTTTATGAAGGGTACAGAAATAAATATAAATTTTAAGGAGGTTTTCATGCAAATTTGAATTTTTAGAAATGTATTCATGCAAAAAAACCTATAATAATATAATAATAGAAATACTACTTATAATACTAGCAGCAGTAGTAAGTAATAGAAATATTACTTCTAGTACTAGTAGTACTATTCTAGTAGTACGTAGTAGTAGTAGTAGTAGTAGTAGTAGAAATACTACTTGCAGCACTAGTAGTAATAAAAGTAGTATTAGAAATGCCACTTGTAGTACTAGTAGTAATACTAATATAATGGTAATAGTAATAATAATAATAATAATGATGATGACGACGACGATGATGATGATAATGATACAATGAGTTATGAGCTAGTCAAAGCTTTATTCAGGTGATGATGAAGGTCTGTAATTCATAACTAAGGAAACAAAGAAAACTAAAGATGAGTAAACATTTTTTAATTTTTTAACTTTAATTTTGTCTCCTTGATCACCCACGTCATTTAGATGCGTAAGTTAAGATCTCCTCTCGGTCCTCTATTTAGTTTTATGTGTAAAAATATATGATCGATAAATGATTGCCCTACTTGAAAGCAACAAGGTAACAAGCCTTGAGATATTAGTTGGATATCCTATGAGGTTTAGAGCGCACTCATATGAAAAATTTGCAGGGGGTGGAATGTTGCATCAAGAGTTCCACCACAAGTATTGTCAATGCCATCAGGCCCGCCTTAACGTATAGGGTAAAACTAAAGTCTTATAATGGAGCTTGTTTCTACAACAGAGGTGCAAGATTGAAGGAATGAGGAAAAGCATTGAATCCTGACAGTACGTAATAAAAGCAAACAATGGATCACATACCCCTGCGAATGCAATCTCCAACAAAATAGCTCCTACAAGGAGAGGTTACATCTTTTGACTCAGGAGTAGCAAACAATTTTAAACTAATCCTGTAGTTTGAGAAAATATATTTATCTTATGAATCTTTAATTTTCACTAGAGATAATGTACTTCCCCTATCAATTTCCAAAATATTAAACTAGTAATTACCATATCAAATTTTTTGAAGATCTTAATGATATATGCTTCGGGTGCCGGCTATACGCACAAGAAAAGCTCAAGCCAACAAATGATGATTTACCAATTCCATTATGAATCTACTCCCATGTATAGCAACAAATCCCACAAGTTACTCCAATCCCATCATACCACAGCAAGAATGCACATTAGAGAGCCCCTAGCATTACTATGTCTTAATATTAACTTCTCCAAAGGATAGGAGAGATACACTGCAACTTTCTTTTCCCCTAACTGAACCTACATTACCATATGCATGCTTGCCTTCAGCAATGCAGATAAACAATAATCTAGCTGTAAACAAGGCATCAATTTTCAGTCATTATCCAAGAACCAAGTTACTAATCCTTCTTTTGTAAAAGAACTAGGAAGGAAGCCAAGCTGAAATGAAGTTGAGGGCAGAATTTAAACATAAGCCACCAGCATCCAATGATCCAACATTCAATGACTTTACCAACTAAGCCAGTTGGCACCCTCAAACCAATCTGCAAATCTTGAGAATGCAAAAGAACATCCTCACACACAAGTTCCATATCATACTTGTCTGCAGATTAGCACTCTTTCAGTAAGAATGCCCTTCTCGCAACCCTTTGAAAACAAAACAATTTTAAATGAGACGAACTGGAGGTCTTCTCTTAACATGATCTTTTTTTGATGTAGTTCTAATAACATGATCTAGAACTGTATGGTTAGACTTCTAGATCTTGTTCCTGTATTTGTAATAAGTTATCTAAATGATTGTAAGCTTGCAGCTAGGAATCACTCCGCACCTAAATTAGGTCCACAATCTGTACCAGGAATTATCCAGAGTATATGTGAATTGTCTTTACTTCCCAAAACCTCTACATGTACAATTAACATACATAGTCTGCTTTTCCCATTGGCTATAGAGAACTGTATATCAGAACAACAATAAAAGACTAAGATATTCTAGCAACTCGTCTAATCTGTCAGCAAACACTGGATCCCCTCATCCAACCAAAACAGATTTTAATGCCACTTCAGCAACAAGTCTTATCCATTCTTCCTCCCAACGCAGGCAAAAAAAGTCAGCGATCTCATATGACAGAGGTATTATACATGGTGGTTTTTTCTTTCCTTTTTCCAAATCCTATCTGAGAAGAGCCAGCTAAATGCCATCAACTGCCATTTTGCATGAGTTGCCACCAAAATAATTGCAAAAACTATTCTTTCAGGTCTTCAAGATATGATGCAGGTATTTCTGAGGGAGAAAGCAACATCGATGCACATTTGAACTGCTCCAGAAAAGCAAATAGGATTCAGCAAAATTAAAATGCATTGCAAGACTACAAGAAGAAATAGACAGGGAAAATAAGCCACATGGAAGTGTAAAACCTTACCCTGTGCTGCTTGTATTTCTCCCTTATTGCTGTCAAAGAGGACCATTTCCTGTTCAACTGCAAATCATGAATTGCACAGACACAATCTTTGAGCTCGGCAGGTTTATAACCTGTCTGTTGTTGCAGTGATAGGCTCTGGAAAAATAGAAGACCAATAATCAACACCAAATATAACTAACTCACTTAAGTGAACAATACAATAATTGAGTGATACACTTACCCAAGGATGAGCCTTTGGATCAATGGTGAATCTTGCAATAAAGACAGCAGAAGCAGCAATAACTGATGGCAAGAACCGAACACAGCCATAGTCGACCAAACTTAACTCAGCGAGGTAATTGCTCAAGAACTCCAGTTGGAGATTTGGATACTGGAAAATGTTCCAGAATCATTCATCAGTATCCAATCTAGAAGAAAATGATAGCACATGATTAAATGTTCTAAATTAGTGTTTGAATAGACATTGGACTAGCTTACATTGCCATCTCCTTGCCCAGCCTTTGTGAATCTCCTGCAGAGAATGAAATTATAACTCAAATTAGCTCAATATGAGATGCCACAAAAAAGCCATTCTATACCATTCTTAAATCCAAAGTCCAGATAAAACTTCAGGACAAGACAATGGATCCAAAATCATGTTTTTTAATATGCATGTGCTCATTGCCATTATAAAACAAGACTTTTCAAGAGTTATACTGAAAACAAAAGGTAAGATTTGTAGCTTAAGAACATACCTAAGAAAGGTTTTTATGGTGGGATTGCCCATCTCAAAGTTGAGAAATTTCAGTATGTCACTCTCCATCTTCACCACCTACACCCAGATACAGATTGAGCAAAGTCACTCGCAAGATCTCAACATTAGCAACAAAAGCAAAATAAGGGAAAGCCAATAGAGAGGAAAAATTACTTCTTGTTTGGTGTAAGTGTTATCGGTAATGTAACAAAAATCTTCCACATGGGGAGGACTGATCTCTTCATATTTCCTGCATCCAAAAAGAAAACCCACATCAATGAATCATTCAAACAGCAGAAAAGAATCGATTGGAGACAAAATTAGGACGAAGAAAACCAACGCTTACGAGGCAATAAGCATGCAAGAAACACCAAGAAGCTGTAATTTCTGCCTACTCAGAGCATTGTACGAGAGAAATCGATCAATGTATGATACTGTGAGATAAAGAGTGTCCGAGAAAAGCTTGTACTCCTCCGCCACCTCGACCAACCAATCCACCAGAATCCCTCTCATGTTGGCAGTTACATCCTTCTGGACCGTTTCAATGAAATTAACCAGCGGCCTCCTCTTCGACTCCACCTAAAATAAAACAAGTAAAAACCCCTGCTCAAACCAAATGAAAACAACCAGAATCTCAAGAATCTGCAATCCAAATCCTTTACCTCCATGGAGCGGAGGTACTGGTAGATATCCGGAGCATAAAAGGCGCACATTTGCGGGTCCTCGGCCTCGAAACGGACCTCTTCGGAAGCGGAGGCATCCAAAAGAGGAACCTTTCGAGCCTCTGCCTGCTTCTTGGCCCGAGACCTGGTTCTGGGCTTGGAAGGAGGAGGGGTTTCGAGACCAGAGGCGGCGTTGGAGATGTTTTTGAGCTCGCCCAGGGCCTTGCGCTTCCTCCTCTTGGCCGGGGGCTGGCCGTGTGGGAGAGACTGGGAGGCGGGAGCTGCTGCAGAGGCGCCTCTCTTCCTCGCCGCCGCCGCGCGGGTGAGGCGGACGCTGTTCTCCTTGTCCTCCATGGCCACCGTCCTGGTACCTCCGCTGCTCCTCTAGTGTTAGGGTTAAAGTTAGAGGAAGAGGAGAGGGAGAGAGGAGCAGAGGGAGAGAGATGGGAGTGGCTTCGAGGAGAAGGGAAGAGGGGTTGGGGATTTAGAGGGAGGGCTAGGAGGGCGCCATTGGCTTTGGATTTCGAAGGGAAATTTGGAAGCGGGATTCATCGAAGGTTTGGGGTTTCGCCATGGAGGATTTTTCCAGTTTGGTTTGTGTGGGATTTTTGGGGGGAAGGTTTTGATTCGATTGAGCGTTTGAAAGTTTGAAAGGAAAGGATTTGGGTTTTGCTTTGGAATTTTTCCCCTCCGGACCGAAAAGCAACCGAAATCCGAAATCCAAACGGGTCAGGCGGGCGGGCCGACAGGGAAAAATTTGGGACGTCTCCGGTGCAGGGTTAATAACGCCAGATGTGTCATGCGTGAGCCAAAAGCCATGAACAGCGTACTTTTCTTTTTTTTGGTAAATATGGACAGTGTAGTTCAAAAATCTAGCCAAAAGCATAATTTTATGATCCATGTAGCCCATCCCTGCTATAGCTGCCACGGCATCCGCTAGGCAGGGTAAGGGTGCAAATGGGTTGGGTCGAGTCATAAGTGACTCCGATCCAATTCAGTTTTTTGTTCGAATTCTAATTTTGGATCCAGACCCAACCCAATAGAATATTGAGTTGGGTTGGATTAGGTCCACCGTTATAAACTTTGACCCAACGGGTCATTTAGGTCAGATCCATATGTAACCGAACCCAACAAAAAATTTGGGTCCGGGTCGGATCTAGATCTGTGCTTCTTTTTATATACTGAATATCTAATTTTTCCCACCATAAGCAAAGGACATGCGGCTTGATGTACAATTTACAAAAATCTAGCTTTATTTCCTAAAGATTTAGAAATCAAAATAGATAAATGATATCCTAGTGATTAAAGTCCTGCGAGAACGTTGATCATAGCCTGGCGTGGAGAGTACATGGCCCCCAACGTCACGACCTTGGGCAAGGTCAATTCGGAGTCTTCATCCATGTCCACCTCTTCTTTGCCAACTCTCTTCCACTCAAAGCATTGGATCAATGTCCCAAGTGCTAGTCCAACCTTTCTTATTGTAAGCCCTTCCCGTGGGCACCTCCTCCTCCCACGTCTTGGCATCTCCATGGATGTACTACGCGCAATGTTGTTCCTTGCGGAATATTGTAACCTCCCACGGCACATTCGTTGGATGATTTTTGGGGCAAAAGGAGCGGGTCTGGACCGGAGCTTTGGTTCAAGCATTAAGCACCCAGTTCTAGGCTTCCATCTGACTTGTTTGGTTTGCACCCTTGCGCCCTGCAGGCCTAAATAATTTTGCAGATTTGAGTTGGATCGGATCAGAGCGAGTTGTAGGATTGAAAACCTAAAATTATCCAAATTTCAAATGGATCAGGCCGGATCTGAATTTAGAAAACCCAGACCCGACCCGAAAAATGAAATAGGTCCAATTTTAGGACCTGCCCCGGCCCCACGGTCCTCCAAGATGGGTCGGGTTGGGTCTAAGCGGGGTCCGGTCATGAGTTAACCCGACCCATTTGTAGCTTTAGGTAAGTGAGAGAATAAGGCTGAGGTAGAAGGCACGCATTGCAAGCGCTAATCCTTGCAAGGTTATTAAACAGACCTTTAAGTCTTTAACCAATCATAGTGAGTTTCTATCACGCTTCAAATTCGGGGCATAACATAACCATGCTACCGAAGAGTATAGCCCATGATGACATGTAGCCAACTATTATATTTAACTTCCACATCTATCCTGAACAAAATATGATAAAAGGGTCTAATTTTATCATCTATTAAATAAATAAATAAGTATGGGTTCGGAGCGACTAAATCCAAATTTAAATTCCAAAATTCATAACCTTAAAATTTGAAAAATCGTTAACTATTAATTTATAGTCATATAAAATACTAGATTTTTTCTACATAATCACTATACTTGCTATCACAAACTCCAAGCCTAAACCATCATTCATTCCTAATGATCCTATTCGTCTGAAAAGAGAAAAATAAATAGAGATTTGAGCTACAATAAGTAAACCTTACACTATTTTACTAGTCAAGCATAAATTCATACTAAATCATATAGAAAAGATAACTACCATTAAAAAAAATAGATATTTCATAATAAAAGTATAACCATAAATCAATCATGCTCTTGCATGTACATAAATCATGCAAATTACATAAATATAGCTTCCAATCCATAAATAAAATCATAAACTATGGCAACTTTATAAAGTCATAAATCCTCTATTATTTTGGCACATTATATTTTTAATAATTCTCTCAGACTAAATGTTAAGGTCACTATTATACCTATGATAGAGTGGTAATCGTCAAAATACCAACTAATATTATCTGCTGGCAAAGTCATATGCTAACTACTATTATCCGCTAGTAGGGCCGTATACCTAGTACTATTATCCACTGACAGAGTCGTATGCCAACTATTATTACGTGCTTGTAGGATTGTATGCTAAATACTATTACTTGCTAGTAGAGTTGTATGCTAACTACTATTACATACTAGCAAGATCATATGAAATTAGCTCCGAATGTCGATCTATCCCACTTTTAGGGGTCATACTCATACATAGCTATCTGAGAATGTTTTGCCATATTTCTTAAATCATATTTTCTTAAGTTATACATTCTAAAAAAATATTTTCTTAAATCATATATATATATAGGGTCATAATCCATAAATAAATCAACAATAATGAAACAATTATGCAAGTATTCCTTTCATAACAAAAATATAAATTTCATCAATATATTTTATAAACAAACCTTAATATTAAAATATTCATCGAACCATTCTTTCATGATACATCATGAGTTTTATAATATCATATGCTCGATTCTTAATTTTAAGAAAACATGATATCATCAACATTTATTATTATTTTCATATTGTCATAATATCAAAAAATAAGTAAAAATTTAAAAACTAATAAGGAGTACTGGGGTTATTTATAAGTTCAAAAATTAATAAGGAATATAAGGTCTTATTTACCTTTTTCACCTTAGACCTTCAAATTTCACTAGGCGAATCTGCTAAACCTTATTTTTGGCGGCATTCTGCGGCCTTGATTTTCAATGAGAACAATGCTAGGGAATGATGAGCCTGAAGGAAGAAAGAGAAAGAAAGTGAGAAAAAGCGGGAGAAAGAAGAGAGGAGGAGGCGCGATGATCGCTGGTGGAGGGTCATAGAGGGGCGGGGGTCCTATTTATAGAGGTGACCTAGGATCCTAGTGGCCTTAGGTCTCCTATTTCTATTAGGAGTCGCAGGCTTCGGATGGGAAAACATACTCCTACTGGGAGTCTATTGCTGCTCATCGTGTGCGACGCATGCATGGGTTTAGCATTCAGGCCGGACTAATCAAGTGGATTGACTAGGCCATCACACCTTCTACCAATTTTAAATTTCTCTTGCTCATCATTCTTTGTGGTACTCTAGGTATATCCTTTTTAACTCTATTCAAATTGTATGGTAATTAATTTATTTCTTGCATAAATAAGAGAAAGAAGAACAACGCAAAGAATGAATGCGAGTTAGTTCATTAGTCCTGTCAGATACAACTATTGTACTTGTCATGCTCCAGATTCAGAGTATGATATGGTCGTGCTACCGAGGGATACAACCCAAATAACACAAAGCTAAACATTTCATTTAACTTCAAATTCATTTCAAATAATAAAAGTTCAATTTCATTATCCATTAAATGCAACCAATACTAGTTCAAAGCATCTAAATACAAACATAAAAACCAAATTCATAATCCTCAATATTTGAAAAATCATTAACTACAAATTCATAGATAATTTAAAATACTAAAATTTTTCTACAAAACTGTCAAGCTTGCTAGCACGAACTCCAAGCCTAGACCATTCTTCATTCCTATCAACTCTATTCGTCTGGAAAAATAAAAATAAAAATAGAGATACATGAAGAAAAATAAAAATAGAGACATATGAATGGCATGGCTTAGTAAGTAAATCTTACTCTACTTACTAGATCAAGCATACGTTTTTTCATATCAATGCATCATTTAAGAAAAATAACAGATATTATAAATAAAGTATTTCATAGTATAATATATTAAAATAAGTCATAAAGCCAATCATGCATGCATAAACTATTCATATTTCATAAACATAGTTCCAAGTTCATTTTGTAAATAATATAAATCATTCTTTTGTCAGTTAGCTATATCATAGTTCAAAACATTACTCACAGATATTCGTGCTATGGTAACTTTATACCCATGATAGGGTATGTGTTCGTAATCGATAAAGATTTTTGTTTCATATTCCAACTTTTTATCCGCTGGCGGGGTCTGTGTTCGTATAGATGCTAGCTTTGGACGTCGATTTTTCAATTCTAAGATAGTGCTTGTGATTATATTTGAACATTTGGCATGACGAGGACGTCAAGGTTTGACTGAGGAAAGTATGTGACGACCCGTGCGCGGGCATGTGTTTAGTTTTACATCGATTATTCGCCGAAAAGATCTTGGATACTTATACAGGGCTAAGTTCTGGCTAGTCTTTTTTAGTGAGGTCATGAGTTATTACAGTGGTAACCCATACTAGAGTAGAAAAAAGGGGGGAAATGTTCTAATGAGAAAGAATAAACAAAGATCTTTTTAATGCATCAATCCTGTCTTTCAGAGGAAAATTGGATCACCTAATTGAAGAGCTGTCTCATAAGTAACCCTGGGCAGAGAATCTTAATAGTTGAACGTATTTATCAGATTGACTATGCCGGCTTCTCACTTTCCTGCTGCTCTCTTATTTTTTAATTTGTTTCACTAGATTAGTTGATGTAATTGATTTGTTTACACTGTAGTTTTTGGCCTGTGGTTCCCAAATTCTATATTTCACTGACTGTTTACTGAATAAACTTGATCTTATTTTGTTCTATTGCTTTTTTACTATGTATGCTTTATGTTTTTCATCGACATGCTTTCTTCTGTTTTTCTTTCAGGCATCTAAATTTGTTTCCTAAAGGCGAAAAGGAGGACCAGCATCTAAGCTTGTGCCTAATGGACCAAATCAATGGAAATCATAAGAAGGTTACTTGCATAGCTCTCAATCTTCTATCTTATTCTTAGTTTTTTTTTTTCTATATGTTTTGCAGAAAAAGTCCTATAGGAATTTATCTTTAATTGCTCTCAAACTTTACACCATAGTCAGCCATATTTAGGGTTTTTATGCTCAAAAGGAAACTGATTAAAGCTTTAAGCATTGCAGTCGCTTGTCATGTGCATTTACTAAGAAATTAGCTCTGGGGAACTGCTGAAAACTTTTTGAGGGAACTGATGACTTTTTGTTTAGCTCTGGAGTCTCCAAGTGACATGGAAGTATTTACGTCATTTTGTTTTCGATCTTTTGCAGGTCAGGACCAGTATTCCACAGAAAATTCAAAGTCAGGAAAGTCAAAATTTTTATTGCTTGAAGAACTTCATGATCCAGCATAGGGTTTCTTTTGAAGCAACGGTTACCATCTTCGGATCTGTCAAGGTTCATTAGATGATAATGCCACTGATTCCTTATCATAGTCATTACCATATAAATGATGCTAGTCTGTGCAGATTATGGAACTTTTGGAATTTCGCTGACCAAATGCCAAGGAAAAACAGTTTGACTTACCATAATATGGACAAAATTACACGTTGGATTGCCTTGTTTCTAATCTCTCAGACCTGCTGCTTAGATCAAACATATTTCTGCTTGTTCTTAAAGGCTTGCTTGAGTGGTAAATGAATACTAAACAAGTAGGCAGAACTCCTTCCCTTGGTTTTTGAGCACACAACTCCTTCCCCCTTTCTTCCTCTAGACGGATTACAGACATTACTCTGGGGAGAAAGAGATTCCAGCCAGAGCAAAATGGTTGGATTTTGTGATCTCAGTTGTCTATATGAGGTCCTTTAATCGAAATGGCTGATGACAGGGTAATGGTGAGTATTGATACCATATTTCGCTTTTCTCAAAAACTGTTTTTTTTTTTAAATAGAGAGAGAGTATGGTGTTGAAGCATCTGCTGCTGTCATTAGTAACTAGTGATTTTGTTGCATTTCTATCGTTGTGACGGATTTAGATAAACCAAAGAACAAAGAGATTTGAGAAGATTGAGAGAACCAAAACACGATACGCATAGATTTACATGATTCAGCCACAAGCCTACATCCATGGGCAAGGACAGAGAAGAAATTCTTACTATGATCGAAATGATGGAGTGCAAAAATAATGCTGCCTCTCAATAACACTCCCACATTCTGTCTCCTATACTTTCTTAACGAAGAAATAAACAAGATATATATCAAAATCAGATGGCGGGTCGGCACCCAAATCCTTGGTGACCACCGCAAACCGCACAAGTATTGCCCAATGTTTTTTGTTTCTCCTTTTTCTCTTCAAATTTGCCGAACGGAATCATAAGATGGGGCAGATCAAGAAATTTAAGATACACTCAACAACTCTAAATTCTGCTAGAATCTTATCAACGATGAATGCTTGAGTTTGATATGTAAGTTTTCGGTACATATCTTCATTGCATGGCTATTAGAACACACTACAAACAATCTCCTCGAAAAAAAAAGGAAAGGAAAAAAATGAAGAACACACTGCAACAAGGATGTTTCTTTTTCTTTTGAAAGTGCACTAAGGTTTTTTCCCCCTAAGATAGGAACTAAATATGTAGAAAAATTCTTTATTTGAGGTTGTTGCCTGTGTACTTCTGCTTGAACTTAACACAACTACATCTTAACATTGGCGATGCACTCATGCACATAGTTTATCAGAAAAGAGCATTTGATGGATGGTTATGGTCCGTTTACTTTCAATGGACTTGCTTGTCTCTCTATTGATCACATCGGCAAATAAGTTTGCTGCTTTCATCCCATCTGTTTGAGATTTTCTATTCTGCATGTGCCTCATGAGAACATTGTTTATTTATACAAGCTATACTTGTTAATCTTTTCAAATTTTTATTTCTATGAAGTTTGTATTTTTCTTCAATCTTCATTCTCTCCCCTCTTCTCTGTAATCTCCAAACACCTGCAAATGAATAAAGAAGAAGAAATTGTCTGGTGAATTGTTGTGATGCTGTTTCATTACTTTTTATTTGACTAAGAAACTGTCAGTAGGCACCATCATCAAAACTTTCAAAGCTATCAGTTGATCTTCGTTGGTTGATGTGGATACTGAATAATTTTCAGTAGGGATCAAAATATTTGAATTATCTCAACGGGATATAAGATGATCAAGAGATCGAATTATTCCAACAACCATCATTCTGTTCGACAAAATTTTCTATAAAAACTACAAATATTAAGCAAAACGTGTGGTTCCACACATCATTGATAAGTTTTCGTTATAGAATGCAATGGGCGGCTCTCAAATCGCATCCTAGCTTTTGAGGTATCATCCCCTTCTCAATTTGAACAAAACCTTCATCGCCTACTTTGAATTACTCATGATGCGAACAGGATTCAATAGGTTCATTGGCTCTTTAGTACACGGGATTCAAAACCTTGACATGACAGAAGAAATCTGTTCCGAGGCAAATATTATAAACTATTTATACTAAATCAACGGCCTTCTGCGGCCACACTTTACAAACTCAAGTTTGCATATCAGGCCGATAAGACCCAATACTGAATTCCATAGATCTTATAGGGAGAGACAAAAAGAAGAGAGATGAAATAAGAGAGTAAGAGATGGATGGTTCTCTCTCTCCTCCTCTTTTTCTTTTCTTCTCCCTTCTTCTTTTCTTCTTTCTTTCTTCTGGGCAAAATAGAGGAAGAAGGAGGCGGCTAGTGGTAGTGATCATAATGGTCCCGCAAGCGGCAGTGGCGGGCGGTAGAGGGCGGCCGACGACAGCGGCCGGTCGGTGGAATTCAACCCAAAACAAGGCCGAACAAAAAATTTTTGGCTCTATTGTCCTCGGATCTTGGCCCACTTACCGATGGTTAAGGGTTCGGCATTTGCTGGGGGGCAACTCGAAATGAGGGCAAAGGTTCGGTAATGAACACCGGCGGCGGAGGCGGCCGGAAGAAAACGAAAAGAGGAAACAAATAGAGGTAGAAACAATGGTTCCTTATTTCAATCAATTTTCGGCCGATTAGACAACCAGCGGCTGCGATGTTGAGTCGTGGAAAAAAGAAGAAGGAAAGAGGAAGAACTCTAGGGCATTACCTCAACTTCGGCGACGTCTGGTAGCCCCATTTTTCAGTGAGCACAGTGATGTGATGCCGTGACTTTGAAGGGAGAAAAGAGAGAGAGAAGGTCGTGGTACTTGACGGTGGTGGGAGGCTCGCTCTTATAGAAGAGCCCCTAGGGTTTGTGCAACCCTAGGACTCTCCATCCCGGCCGAAATCGCCGGAGGGAGAGGAGAAGGATGCCTCGGGCCGAGCTTGGGCCGGTCAAGTGGACCGGGCCCAGGAGGGCCTTCAGGGTGGGAGCCAGAAGGTCCAACAGTGGTCCCTTTTCTCCTGATGTTCTTCCAGAAGGATAAGGGCATTGCGCCGGACATGGACCGTGGCACTGCGCAAATGTTCACGAGAAGCTTCCTTGACCGCAATCAAGCTGCCGCAAGTCAGTCACGGTTTGCATGCACGGCACGTTTGAATGAGACGCAGGTTGACAGCGTCCGGCCTTCGAAAATTGCTGCTGCTTGGTCGAAATCAACGGCCTTCTGCGGCCACACTTTACGAACCCGGTCTTACGCCGAACTAGCGAGAAAATTCCTGTTTCTTTCCATCATTATCTGATAAAGACTTAAGACTAATAGGCAGAGCTTGCCATCGAAGGAATAATAGGCCTCGAATAGTTATGTTGGTTTGAAAAGAATAATTTATGACAACTCTGCACCCGACGAAGGAATAGTTAAAAGAATAATTTATGACAGCTCCCTCTTGAAATAGTTGTACTTGTTGCCGTAAGCAAGTTTGACAAGCATAACCATTCTTTGTTTATGCCTCTTCCCAGATTAATGTTTGGTCTAGGAAGCGATAACCAGGAGACGTAAGCAATGATGAAAATCTTGTATTCCAAAATTCAGCAGCCGTAGAAGTTTTAAGGCAACAGCCACATATATCATAGCCCACATTCAAACCAGCTCTTTTTCCCTCCCTTCTTTTTTATAAAAAAAAAAAAAACAGACACCTGAACATCAGCATCAAGTAAATGACTCATGCATCATGCGGCCAGCTGCAAAGAGGCTAAATGGATGAAAATGGTGATAATTGTTGTATCCATTTTGCAAACATATTGCATTTGAAAGATGATGAAAGTGGCAGCTAACCAAGCTAATAGATCCGTATTGGTATCGCACTTCATCAGAATTTAGAGTTTAGCACATGCCTGCTGTGTCATGCACTTCATTGCCGTTAGCTGATGGACCTGAGATCTTACTGTGCCTTCAGAAGACATCCGAACAGACTTAATTACTCAGAACCATGGAAACTCATACTGTATGAGTACATGATAGGATCATAGGTTGGCCTTGAATCATTCACAGGTTCGCCTGTGTACCCCTGCAAGTCATCCAAACCGGCAAAGCTGTTTGAAACAAATGCAAATATATCAAAATAAATACATCATAAAACAGGCATCATCCCACTCCAAGAGAGAGCGGGGTGTGCCGCACATGCTGCATGTCGACTGCTTTTGCCTTCACGTAAATTCTGCTTAAATCTACTATCTAATCATCACCTTTTTGATAAATAGTATTAGAGTCTAGCAAGGATGGTCTATCGACATATGTCCCAGAACCAAATAATTGAGTCGCGTGGCGGAAACTGAAAAGCCTCCCCTACCAGCTCTGATAGCTTTCAATACAAAATGATGTGCCAAGCTCAGACTTCCTGGAAACAAAATGGAAAATGGCAGCAGAAATAGACTTGGAAGAAAACAGCATCCAAAGATAAAGGGAAAAGAAATTGATAAATGTCTAAAGTGAGGCACCGGATTCATAATCTATAAAAGATTTATTGTATTTTATAAAACTTTGTGATTCCAAAAGCAATTGGGAGCAATTCTTCCAACCATCAGTTCTGTAAGAGTTAGTAATGGCATCTGTCATATATCAGAAAGGTTCTGCACTCCAATCCATTGGCCACTATTCCTATTTCTATTTGGCTTTAGCATCTCCATCTTCTGAAGAACTGCTGGCTGATGCTGTCTTTGATTCATCATACTCTAGAAGCTGTAAAAATATAAAAAACTTGAGATTAGCTCATTCCCAAAGTCAAAAATAATGTTGGATGTGAAAAATCATTTCACTAGATGACCTGCTAAATTCCCAGCAGATAACAGAATATGCAACAGCAAATTAAGAAGTTTGTTTCTCTGCTCATTACATAGATGCTATCCAAATTTACTTGAGGGCGTCCCCTTTCCTTTGTTTTTTTCATAGATTAAGGTTTTCTTATCAATATATAATAGTTAACTTGCATCTTTTGCTCTCATTATTTATGACCACAAAGACAGTTTGCCAAGATTTTAGAACATATACTCAAATAAGGTATGTGCTTAGGTGCATTGACTTTTTCACAGAAACGTCATACGATCCAAGAACACAAATTGGAATGTGGAAATGCTAAGATTAGTAGGCAGTAAAGTTAAGAACGATATAGGGGGGCATGGGTATGTTTCAGATGCTATAGGGTAACCTTGACTAAGGATAGGGTTACAGAGAGCTGATTGACCTGGTACAGGCATCTATAATCAAATCTGAAAATCTAAGGAGGCTCTTTAGCTAGAACAGGTACTTGAATATTTCTTTTAGAAAGAGGAGAGTAAGACCTAAGAGTTTAAAATAATAATGATAATATGCAAAGATTGAAGAATCATCATCAATTTATTAGTGTCAGACCTAAGGTTAAGCAAACAAAATTTAAAAGAAAGAATTTGGAAAGATTGCAACAAGATTGAAGGTAGCCCTTAACAAAAATGAATAGCAAATAAGGATTGATAAAGCCAAACCTTGATTGTTATATTGTAGTTATATAATAAAGGTCATAATTTGTCACCCCATGATTTACAAGATTAACTCAGTGATCAGAAGCTAAAAAGCTAAGAAAAAAATATTTTACGATGTTTTCATGGGTGCAAACCCTTTGCAAAGTGCTCTAACAAAACAAAAAGCGGGGCATCCATTTAATTTGTCAATCTCGAGCAAATAATTTGATCCACTGCTACTAGTAGTAGCTCCATCAACGATGTTTGAGGGCCACATTAAGTGATTGTACAAATAAATCACAAAACAATTTAGGGAATGAGATATGAGTCCATAAAAGTGGGAAAAAAAAGGATAAAACAACTTTTTCACAGTAGTGTTCATTATTTTCCTATCACATCCCTTTTAATCAGTTTTCACTTGGGTACCTTGCAGACAAAAAGTAATCAAACTCAGATAGTAATGAGTGCTAGTAACTTGGATTTTCAACTACTTAAAAAAATTCATGATATAGCTTTGATTTTCTTTCCAATCTGAACCTCACAGCCAAGTTGACAGAGATAGCAGTTTATCGATATGCAGGCTTGAATTAAAAAGTTTTTGCTGATTGCTGAATATTCTGTCTAGAGAAGGTCTAACCATTAATAAGTCTAGAAACCAAGAAGAAATTTAAACTATAACTACCAATCAGGTTATCTGGTGACATGCATGGAACTTACATAAGATGGCTCACTGAACAAAAGGTACACTTGCAGCTCTGGGCTTGCAGGATTGACAAAACTGAGATAGAAGTGGAGATAGATGGCGGTGCCAAACCATCAAAATCATGATATGTTGTACCGGCCCGAACTGGACGGTATAGGGCATACTGTACTGGACCAGTTCGGTATCGGTACCCGATATAGATGGGGTACCGACATTCGGTACACCAAAAAAACTCCATACCATACCATACCACACTGTGCTAGTGTGACACCGATATGGGATCCGGTACCGAGACCGCAAACCTTGATCAAAATATTAACAACCTTGTTCATTTATACATCTTCAAAAGATGAGCTCATAAATAGATTCATCTAAAAGCAAATAAACTATTAACCAAACCTACTTTACTATCTAAATATAAACTTTTTGTGGTGCTGCATGTAAATTTATATAGTAAGAGAAACAAAATTAAGCAAATCTACAAGCTAATTTAAGCGAGCCTACACTCCATTTCTCCCACCTTTATTCCGTTTCACAATTCCAAATATTAATGCCCCTATTCCATTTTCTATTCAAAGGAGTTGAAAAACTTTTAGTAACACAGTTAACCGTGGAAGGGGGGTGGAGGAGGGGGAGGGAGGGAGGGAAGGGGGGGGAGAGAGAGAGAGAGTCTTATAAGAAACAAGATAAAGAACAAACCGGTTTTGCTTCCCCATTCCACAGGCAGTGGACAGCCACAGATCCAACAACACTAGGAACTATGTATAGAAGAGCAGGCTGCAAATGATGGAGGCAACAAGGAACAGCAAATGTTGAATATTGAGCCCGAAAACGATAAGGGAAAAAAACATAGGCAAAGATATTGACAAATACAATTCGAGAAGTTTACCTGTGCAGCTTGAAACCAGTTCATCACAACAATAGTAAGGACCAAACCAAGTGTGTATCCAAAAAATGCACTATTAAAATAGCGAATTTGTTTTCCTCTTGATACATCAAAGCGCAATGCCAATGCTACAAAAATCCCTGAAGATGAAAAAGAATAATAATAAATTTATGAATAAAATATTCAACTAACGAGAAAAGTAACTTGCAAAAAAGAAACAGCTTAAGATGTGAGATGACATTCAAAAAAATCGTTAAAAAAAGCTAGCCGCTCTTTAATCCATTTGCCAAAACAATCAGAACAATTAAAAATAAAACATGAATAACTTTACCTTAAAGTTTTAAGCTATACAAAGGCTACAAATGGTTTCTCCAGTCCACAACTAAGGTTAGCTGGTTAACACAAATACTAGGAAACTTGACGGTGAATCAAAACTAGTTTACCTGCAAAATAATACCACACCAGAAACAGTAATTCCATTTATTTTCATAGTCTTATCACTAATCACTCTCAGCTTCCTAGTCCCTAGGATGCTCATTGGTGTCTTTGGAAAGCCTTCAACTTGTTAGCATAACAAAAGATTTCTAGATGACAACAAGACACGAACAAAGAAGAAAAGTAGAGAGAATCCATCTCTAGAACAACACCGAAATTCTCAGTGCTAATTTCCACACGGTCAAGATACTAAAAGCAAAACAGTGGTGTCAGAATGGTGGAATTCGCTTTACAAAATCCAGCTGATGACAGTATAATATAAAATAAAATTAAAAAAGTTCAACTGTATTAAACAAGTGAAAAAAAAATCAGATACCAGTTCCCAACCACACCATCCTCACACAGTCCAGTAAGGAAAGATGTGGGGTTTTTGATATTCCCTAATTCCCTATAGTTGTTCCAAGAAACAATAAGCTATACTCTTCTTTTTACATATCCTAAGATGCAACATCTCTGCATGCTTAAGAGTTTCTTAACATTCTGGCGATGCATCCTACTATTTCAAGAAATGGGAGGGAGACTAAATATTTGAATGAAACTAGTGAGAAGTGAATTGGAAGAACTTTATTGGAAGAGATGCCTTAAATAAGAAAAAAATGCAAGAATTGGCAGCAAGTTGATGGAACAAAGCTTGTTGAGGTTGTTTACACATGTATATCTCTGATAAAGTTCAATACACTACGAGGACTTGTTCTGAAGGCAAAGGGCTCGATTGAAATAAAGTCCATGATTGCCAAGTATATACTTGAGTACAACCTTCCAAGTTGCCCGAATCAGATAAAACCATAGATGCTGAAGGAAAAGACCACAATCGGTGGGAAGGACATCTTCTGTTGCTGACAATTCAGTGGTACATGACAAAAAACGGATGGTACAGTTGAGGAATTAGCTAGGCTAATAATTCAATGATCCTTCTTCCAAGGATGTAGCAACTTATGACAAAATCAACAAGCCTCACCAGATCTTTCGGAATTTGCTATATGAAAGCTTCTGACATTAATTACTATCATAGCACATTGTGCTTTTGAAGCAAAGCCTTTCCAAACCCTTTACTCACCCCTTCCATACAGGTTGTTCAGGTATCTTCTTTTCTAAACCTTCAAAACAGAATTCAGCCACTATTACTTTCCCCAATCTTGGCTGCCAAATGCGCTAATTTCTTAAGAATAGTTTAATATAAATGGTTGACAGCAAGGAATGCCATACTGCCCCGAACAGGTGGTTCGGGGCATACCGAACCATACCAAGGACATACCGGCACAGTTTCACCCCTCGGTTTGAAAAATCTGGCAAGGGAGGGGGGGAGAGAGAGAGAGAGGGGGGGGGGGAGGGAAAGAGAGAGGGCGAGAGGAAGGGGGGGAGAGAGAGGGGCTGAGAGAGGACTTTTGAGCCCTCATCCTCTGCAGTGATTTCACTTAAGAAATTTGGAAGAAAAAAAATTAGGGATGGAGCCCCTGTTTCGTGTGGCCCCTTGCTTGTGGAGGATGAGGGCTTGAAAGCCCTCTCTCCCTCTCTCTTTCTCCCTCTACCCCTTCCTTGTTGGCTCTAGCTTTGTCGATATGGCCCGGAATGGAATGGTGCAGTACCGTACCATATCATATTGCCGGGCAACTGGTACGGGCCTCGGTACCAGCACAACAGACCCTAGTTGACATGAAGCTCATCGATCAAATGTGACCAATCAAGGTAACATTTGGGCTACGGTCAGCTTATCAGGTGATATCACAACTCATGAATCAAGTTGATCCTGCAACAATTGTTATCTACTTACAATCAGGCAGTTTCAACTTTCAAGGTTTCGTTGTCTAATACTAAGATGTATACTGTTAGAAGAAGCCTGCTCCTTATCAGGGTTATAATGGAGTTAGGTGGCTTTGCTTTTTAAAAGCTTAGAATATCCTGATTAAAATCAAGGATCCATATTAATTATGTTTCTTAGGGTTGAACAAGCCTGGCCTATATATTGAACTGAGGCCATACCAACTGAAGAGTCTGAACATAATTCAATTAATTATTTTACTAGATACACTCTAAGTTTCGATTTCCAGGTGGCTTCCAAGTTAATCCTTTCTCCTGCTTCCTCCTATTACCTGAATTATTTTAACTAATCACCTTGACAGCATAAGTCCTTTAAGGACAGCATCAATAGATAAAACCGAGAAACAAGAAGACTATGTCATGTTGGTGAGATACCAACAATAAAGTATTAAGAAAAAAAAAAAGCCCAATGTCTTAGAATAAAACTTCTTACCAGGAATCACAATATCCCCAAGGCCAAGCATGGAAAAAGGCCGTGCCAAATCAGAAGTTGGGAATAGAAGCTGATTTTGAATGAACCAACATCAGAAGATTCATCTTAAAGCAACCGTATAAGCACATCAGCAGTACATAACTTAAAATGGTGCAATCAAATTAGTAGAAGAACTGACCTTTATGGGAGCATCAAAAGACTTAGCAACACTAACCATCACAGGAGTAAAGAACACCCAGAAGATATCATACACAAACAGTCCAGCCTAACATTGGAGAGCACAAGGGATTACAAATTAAAGAAACATCTCATAAATAGCCATTAAAGAATAAAAAATGATATCCACTTCATAAGAGAATGTTGAAAACAATTGACAGAAGGAAAGAGAAGACTGAGTCGTGAGTAGTATCCAAAGATCAATCAACATGCCACATCAATAGAAACTAGAAAGTGATGTCCTCTACACATAAACTAGAAAGTCCGGTCGCCTACCGGACTGGTACGGTTCCGGTTCAGACCAGTTTAAACCGGTACCGAACCGGCAGCGGGCTCGTGGAAAAAATTCCGCGAAGTGCGTAGCACGCATGGACCGGTACCGGGCTTGTACCGCTCGGTGCCGGAACCGGATCGGTTAGGTTCGGTACGGACTGAACCGGCCGATACAGACCGGTTCAGCATACCATAAACATAATATAGACTAATACAAAATCTCGATGTAACTAAGTACAGAGCTGATCGTGACTGCAAAAAAATACTAAGCATAGTAATATTGCAGAAGCTAAATACGACCATCAACCAAAACCAACAAACTCAATCATGCTTGCCTAGGGCAAATTAATGTTAATTTTCCACCATTTATTCTTATTTAGAGCCAAATAGCCTCATAATAACTACACATTAGAAAAGAAATGACCCCTATAGTTTCTGCACATTCAAGATAATTGAAATGACAGCAAATATTCTGAAAAAGGGGTGAAGATGGCCACCACCACAGATTACCAATATGGGATATGCAGAGTATCAATCCTTGTTTTGCTGTAAACATGCATTAAATGATCTAACCCAGTTAATATTACTTGAAATATTCTAGAGAAATGAGATGATAGAAGAAAGATTGGCACAAATTACTCCATATTTAGTCAAACCAGCCAGGCCTGCCAAGTGGTACTCAGATTGAAATAGCTCAAATTGTAACAAATAAACCTGTGTCCCAGCTACTAGGGTCATTCAGATAATATGAACAAACCTCTTTATACCCATAATAATTTTTTTACAGAATATATAAATAAATTATAGTCCACCAGCTTAGGTGAAGGGATGACGCAATTTTTATAGGATCCATAATGCTCCAACAAACAAAAGTTAATGCAAAATGTCATATCTAGACCATTAGGTAGCTAAACTGGAGGTACTACTGTTGAGCAGAGCCAAGTTTGAAGGTCCCAAGGGCTGACCCAACCTGTTGACATCCCTGAACACTTGTCATACATTACATCACAAATGCAGATATTCCAATTCTAGTTTATTAAGTCAAAATGCTAATCAGTTCCAACCAATTCGCCTTTTCCAATACCTCTCACAGAGTCATCCAAGTATTAAACTTTCAATCACATTACAAACCACATAAACTAGATACTTTAGTTAAAGATTTTATAAATTAACCTTCCTAAAGATGCACCTAGATTTTATTTATCGATCTAAAAATATATTATATCCTTGTATCAGTGATTAAATGCCAATCATAATTTGTAAGGTATGTCCATTAGATTATATATGTATGCATGTAACCTGAAAGGTAGAAGGTAATACTTGAGAATTGATTTAATAGTTACTCTAGATCAAAAATACAAAATAATAATACAGAGGTATGCATATGAAAAAGCAAGTGAATATCAATACACTAGCATTACAAGATAACTGCATTAACAACAAGCTAAGGTGGTCATAAGCATTTCAGGTATATAGTGATGAATGTATATTCTTCAACAAAAGCTTCATTAACTCTTACCAATAGAATGGCACCAGTTTTAAATGAGCCCAATGATAGCATTTCAATTCCCTACAAGATATAAAATGGTTTTGTTATGCGAATCTTAATGATGCAACAAGTTTAAAGTAAATGCATGACATTTTTAGACAGTTGGAAACCCTTTAAAAGAAATGAATCCATAAAGTTTGAGATAAAATGCAAATAAATCATAACATCTTGTAACAGATAAGAAAAATCATGATGGAAGGTTTGAAATAATCCCGACGGCTATAATATGCCGAAACCTCTGTAACTACCACACTGTTTAGAAAGTAATAGCTGATGAGCCACATACTTTCTGAACATAGATATTAGCTTGACACCATACTGAACATAGATAAAATGCAAGTCAATGTTTTCATGCCACAAGTTCCACTTGCAAGCAACAGTGGACATGAAAATTAAAGGAAAGGAAACTAGAAGTCCCAAGACCTGATCCTTAAATTGATGACACAATAATCCCAAACAATCAATCTCGCAAAACCATATGCACAGAGTACTAGTCATCTTTGTTTTTTTCTGTCTCACTAAGACAAATCTTAGTCATCTATAAGCATGTTCCGGCCATTGGTGTTCGATGTGTCTGTATAGGGTCCCACAATCAGCTAACTTAGAATTCATTTAGTTGGCAAAAAATTAAACTTAGTTTTAGCTAAAACCGAAGGTTCAAAATCGGTGAGGCCTTCAAGAAATCAACTGGGAAAGTATATATATGACACAAACAAATGTCCATAATACTTCAACTTACAGAAATGTAATATTGATGATTCAAAAACCTATCGATATACAACAGCACAAAATTATGGACGAAAACATAGCAACAAATTTTCTACTCTAGACAAGATGCATAATGAAGTCTACATCTTTAAAATTTACAGTGCAGGGGAAGGTTAAGGCTCAACATTCTGCAATAAAGTATGCATAAAATTTCAAAGTAAACATTGGGAATGAAACAATTGATGAACACAATAACTACCAGTTCCATAAGATGATGCAAAAGATTGAACAAAAAACAGCAGAACAAACCAAAGCTATCAAAATGTCATCATTTGAAAGCTAAGGCTAACCTGAATGCAGAATGCAATCCCCAAAATATTGTTAGCGAGCCAATGCTTCTGCAAAGCATACCACACACAGAAAAAGGTTCCTGGAATTGAGGCAACAATCTGAGACCTGGTGAACTCCAGTGAAGCAGCTGCGTCAAAAGGAATATTAAAGCCTAAACATCATTGCAAATCAAAATGACACAGAGAAGGCAAAACACCTAAACAGATCAATCCTGATGATTAACAGCAGGGGCGAAACATCAGTCTATCAGATTCTTTAAAATTTTTATACATCTTAAACTGTCACCATATTTTACACGAACTTGGTGCAATAAAAACATTCTCGAGTGTACACAATTATAGAGATACCATATAGTTTATGTAAACAACTAATACCATAGAAACTTGAAAGAAAAAACTGATACAAGACCGCACAGGCTTTTAAAAAAAAGAGAGATCTGAATTTTCTATCCAATTAGACCCACCTGTATGAATGAGAAACAAAAAATTATGGAACAAGAAGGTTTCTTAAATTAAAAAGAAAAAAATCCCCAACCCATCCCAGTTCAGTCATATGATCTCAATCACTGCAAGATAGTAATTTCTGTCCTGAGTACCAAAAATGGATATAACTTCCTGCACTTCTGTCGGTTCTCCAGGAATTTAAGCACATAAAAAGCTCTCAAAAATTTTCTAGCAATGTCCCTATGAGGACCTAAGTTGGCATGTGTTAAGTCCCATATCATTATATGCCGGGGATATCTTGGGTACTCATACAAGGCCAAGGAGCCCTACTTTTGGCTAGTCTTTTGGGGTGAGATCCTGGATCGTCACAAATAGTATCAAAGTTGACCCAACCTATGACCCATATAAACTAGGGGACATTGCAGCACAGACTTTTTGGAGCTGACTACAGACTGATTATGGTATTTGCGATTGAATTTGGAATTAGATCATTAACCTAGCGAGGGCACTCGGGCTTAAACAAAGAAGAGTCCCACTTCAATTATGCATCGGAAGATCATGAGTATTTGGACAAAGCCAAGAAACCCCAAAAAAACCTTTTGGCTAGCCTTTTTGGATGAGGTCCTGAATCGTTATGGTATTTTTTGTTATACATAACCAATTATTAAAACAGAATTGATTTTCAAAAAGCAGCAGATCTTAATAATTTTGATCAATTAAAAAGCCACACATCAATGATTATACATCACTACAAATATCCCTTTTTATACAAAAGCCAGCTATTAAAACAGAATTGATTTTCCAAAAGCATAAAATATCGATAACTTAGATCAACCAGCAGACTACAATTCAATCATTATATGCAAGTACATATTTCTTCCCCATTCCAAGGTGGTAGGATATGGAGCCAAAAGAGACATTTAAGAAATAGATGGGTCCACAACACCCCCCCCCCCCAAAAAAAAAAAAAAAAAAAAAAAAAAAACTAATTGGTCTGACAATTAACAGATAATCCAATCCCACCACCACAAGGTTGGTAAGGGATATAGTGCATGAATTAAGAGTATGGATCATAAATCATGATAAAAAAACTTCAAAATGCTCAAAGACAAGTCAAAAGAAATAGAAGGTGAAAATCTTCTCAATCACCTACCACAGAGCTCGCGAGTTTTCTTCACCTATTTTCCACATATTTACCATGTTATGATAGATTGTAATGTTAGAGGAAAAAAACCATGCAGATACCTAAATTTTCCGTCGGACACAAGTGTTCCAAAATCCAAACCAGCTTGTAGACATCAGAGTGTAATCCACTTCTAAAAAGATCATAGAAGGGCATGACAAAGAAACCCTTCAGCTTCCTATCTCCAATACCAATGTCAAAATAGGTTGTAGCCTCATGGAATATTGAGAAGGCAGCTCTATGAACACCTCATCCCACAGATATATTTTTGTGATTAAGTGGCAAAATATGCTTTACCAATGCATCTTCATGGAGGAAAGGAGAAAAACTATACCAGTACAGCATGTACTGTTTTAGACCAAATCACATATTCCTTCAAAATCTGATGCCATCATTCTTGTGAACCTTAAGAACCAATATACTGAAGCTTACCATCATAACTAAAATTCCCATCCTAAGAGGCATCTTTTTTTCACATTTTAATGGATCATTTGTGTCTATAAGATGTGCTTCTTTCATGGACCAATGTCATCTTCTACCTTAACCAATTGAAAAAATTTCTTAAATCATGCATAAATTAATGGTGCCCCTTGACTTTTTTTGAAAACAAAAATATATATGTGACACTTCATTTGATCTTTATATAAGCACAAAATATGCATACACACATAATTGTGCTTATACGTATATACAAATATATATAATGTATAATGTATATATCTGTGTGAAAATGTATGTACGTACGTATGCACGTATGTATAATTAGATCTTCTGTACATAGATCTTTTGCTGAAAGCTATTATTTGGAAGATACAAAATTCAAGACCTGTTATTGGCAGTACGAGTATCTCAAAAGCAGTCTACCCAAAATAATTATGTTGCTTAGCTGATCAGAATCACTCTCAATCAGAAACCAACCACACACAGCACACAAGCACACACACACATAGGAGTGGAAAGGTGCATAATACAATCTAATATGAAAACAAAGTGCAGATAAATATCAGGCAGAAGATTTTTTATTAACAAAAACCATCTATAAGATAGCATGAGATGTGACTAAGAAAGTGAAGAATAACGGATATAAAAAGTTGACAAAAATTAAAAAATAAGCAGGTATCTGAGAAGACTATGGATAAGAATTTAGGAAACGTGAGACATTTGGAACACAAATAGCATATCTAATATTTTGTGATAAAAAATATATAAAACAGATCATCGTAAAGGATAGCACACGTACAGCGAAAGTATGGAGCACGCCAAATGATGAGGTCTTCATTCCAATGTTTTGGAAGAAAACGTTTAATTGAAGGTAACAATGTTGCCCTGCACATATGAATCAGCAACAGATTAGATGCTACAACAACTGTTTTTGGCATTAGTTATCATAATTTACATAAAATCGAAAACTTCATTTCAAGTAACATGGAGGATAATACATACGAAAGAGCGATGATCCCAAGGACAAAAAAGTAACATGTAAGAATAGCGTTCACCAAATCTTTTGAGAAGAATTTGAAAAGTAAAAACAATGATAGGAGCATTGCACTCCCAACAAGAGGAAAGCGCATGGCATGTTCGTTTGACATTGTTTCCTGCATGAAATACATTCAATTCTCAGAAGAAACCAAAATGACTCTATGCTGGTCCACCAAGAAATAACATATTGCAATTGCACAAAATTAACAGCACTTACTGATGGTGGTGTTGGTTTGACCGACCGAAAGCAACCCACATAAACAGTTAGGCATGCTGTCAAAATTACATTCAAATTGGGATCTACCTTCAGGACAAGTGGTGCAAAGGTTAGACCTACAAAATAGTGAATCTGAGTCACAGACTGTCTCTCAAAAAAAATTTATCCATACAAGGAAACAAGACCATTTATGCCGTAAACTAATTTCATAATGTTCTCAAAAGTATAAATAGATAAATAAATAACAAAATAGCAGCAGAACAAACAACAAACCAAAGCCATATAGCACACAGCCACTGCTTGACAAACTATATAAAATACAATGAAAGAAGTATTCCATAAAACAATATGTTTTGCTTGTGAACATTAAAAGACCAGCTAAGCAACAAGAAAAACAACCATGCTAGCTCTCCGTAACAAATTATTCTTGTCAACAAAATATATTTATAACTATATATAAGAATCATGTACCTAGCTGCAAGAAATTTTTATTTTGTGGAATGAGGATTGATTTATTGACAGAAACGACTACCACAACCCTGCTTTCTCATTTTTCATTGTAAGAGAGCACTTCAACATATTTACATTATTTACTTTGCAATTCCCTTCTAATATGCAAGCGAAAATCTTTTTAGATAGGACAAATAAAACATACCTAGAAGCGCAAGATTTGCAGCACGTTCATGAGTCTTCATATCAGCAACTCAGGCTGCACAGCAACAGAAGGAATTTGCAAGCAACGAATGAAGCGAGAGCAAAATTGGATCTCTATGAAGAAATTGAGACGGACAAAGTTCTCAAACTGCCTTGAACAATTCAGAGATGGATCAGGAATATATGTCCTCCCAGTTTAAATCCTGCTGGAAGCATGTAGCAGTATCAACAATCATATAAAGATGAATAGACCAAAACGAACATCCCATTAAATTCAGAAAATTCAGAGGGAAAAGAAAGGGGAACAAGTGAATCGTGTCACAATGCAATGGAAATCACGTCCCAGAAAATTCCTTCACAGAGAAAAGAACAACCTCGTATACAGGAATATCAAGATCCTTTGCTTTTTTTCTTTTTTTTCCGGGGGAAAAACTCTTCTTATTTATTGAGAGAAGGAAGCGCTTCATGATGAGAAACTAAAGAAGAAGAATGTAATTTTGGTTTGCTTCCAAAGATCAAGCAGAAATAACCTTTTCAAACCTTTTCAAATCATTACGACTGCAAAGAATAGATAGCAGCCTTCAAAAGCATCAGAAAATGGGGGAAAATCCATGAGGGGATGAAGAGGGACTCCAATTATATCATCCATTCAATTCAAAACTCTTACCAGTCCGATCCGCAAATCACATCGGAACGCCTCCGATCTCCATCGACAACCAGGGAAACAGAAACAAGACCAGCGACTGACACACGTCAGTGAACCAAATCCTAACCTAACTCTAATCCCAATTCTCTCCCTCCAAAGCCCAAGAAACTGAGTCCCTAGCGCCGGCAACGGATGTCGCAGAGTAAATCGAATCGAAAAGAATTTGAGGGAAGAAATATTTAAGGAGGAGCAAATCCACGAAGATTCGGATCGTACCTTTTCGGACCTGAAACCTAGGAAGGTCGGAAGCCCCCGGATCCGGGATGGAGATCAGTTGGATTGAACCTCCAAGAAACCCTAGATCGGTTTCTCTTTCACGCCTCGCCCCCTCTTCTTACTAGCGCTGGAGAATTCGCACGTGCGACTGCTGTTTGGCCCCTATGCGGTCTCACACGTGCTGCTATGGATGGTCGCCCGCTCTCGCCTTCACGGAGAACGGGAGAAGGTGCCGGGAAGGAGCGCAAGCGACGCCTCGTACGGGTTGGAACGGCCCATCGTTTAAACCGGGCTGGGCCGTCTCCTAGCCCAGTTGAAGGTAGCCCATTTCTTTTGGAGCCTGGAGAATCTTAGCAAGCTTGTTTCCTGCTCAAAAATTTCACACTGGGTGTCATTTTTTAGAAAACTCAATTTCCATCATTGTATCTTAAAGATAATTTAGTAATTTCTTAAGGATGACAAGAATTGGTTAATGGGAAGGGTAAATTGCCTGGTGTTACTACCTTTTTGGCATTTGTTTTGCTCCTTGGGTGGACAAGGTCCACTTTTCACACTACAACATTTAAAGAGCTATTTTTACTTGTGAATATGGAGTGGTGCATACCAAGATGAAAAAAAGAAATATCTAATTATTATTTCTTCAATATTGAAGATACTCTGCACGATAGAGTCTGACACATGAATACATGATAATGGTTGCATTTGATTGTTGCCGGTGTCTTACGCGCATTACTTAAAAAACACGCACAACTCTTCTTTGGTTGTGTTTGAGTGAAATGAATCCCAACTGCAAGCTAGTAAGAAGGCCATGTTGTATCTTTTATGCAAAAAAGAACGATTGATCTTCTTTCGCAACTTGGATCGTTGAATCGCACCTGCATAGATCTCAAAGTATTCTGAACCTTATTCATCCACATGTATAGATCTCAAAGCGACTATTGTACGACCTAGCGGTGGATTAATGCAAAGAAAAGTGAATCCTTCTTTCATACGAAAGATACAACCCTTGTTCGCTAGTAAGGTGTATATGCCTAGTCTTAGTTGTAGTGGCTTGTGTTTGGCATATCTTGCCAACTTTTTGCGAGGTACAAAATAGGACATGTAATTTAAATCTCGGGTCATTGAGTGTCAACTACGATATGTGTTCAGACAAGAGCAATTTTTCTGCACAAAATTTGCCTTGAAGTTCTATATGTCCATCTTTACCACTTTCATAAGTAAAATGAGCAAGAGAATATTGAGAGAAGAAGAGCAAGATATGGAAGAAGGGAGAAGGGTTCATAGAGAGTCTAATGAATCTTAACGCCCGAATTATTGATGCTTTCAGGCTCCTACTATACTATTTTGTCACTCAATCAAGTTTTGAGGCATGGTCTCGATAGAGCTTGGTCCATTCCCTTAGTGGTGCCATTAAGGGGATATTGATTCTAATATCTTTTTCCTTGTTAACAAGCCTTTGCATTGGACTTGCCTTCATATGGAATTGATTCCACTAGGTCACGAAGATCCTGGGAGTTCCAAAGGAGAGGTAGTGGTTGGTTGGCCTCGTATGACATTCAATATAGGCAAGGAGTTGTGGAACCAATAGCTCAACTTTACTCTTATGCTGTGTCAACCTCCTTCAAACCCTAGAGCTGCAGGATCTCCAAATACAGTTTGGTCCAAAGCTAAGGGAGATCGATTGGGCCATCTACAAAAGCCTTCTTATAGGTTGTGAAAATGATATGTTCTTGGTTAATTTGCTTTTGTTACTCTTCATTTCATTATTGGTTTCTCTCTTTCTTCTTTTTCTTCAACTTATCTATGTAGTTTTATTTTACCACACTGTTTTTTGTTAAAAGAAAATTCTAGTGGCATGTCCTTGGATTATGAAATTTTTTGTCAAATTCTTTGTTGATTAGATACCCGAATCACGTTAGTGATTTAATTAGATAAGTATTTTTTCTTAGAATATTAAATACATGACATGTTAGTTGGTGCGATCCAAACCCAATTCTTTAAATGATAAGTCGGATCGGATCCATGAAAAATATTTAGACCTAATGGACCATTCTTGTTGGATCAGAGTCAAGCATGACCAAACCCAATCCAAAATTCACAGATCTAGGTTCAGATCAAGTTGAGTTGGATCTACAGTTTCGGTCAAGCATTTAAAGTTGTTTTATGGCTAAATATATGACAATTTGATTGAATAGGTACACAACCTTATATATGAAGAAAGCGACCTTTGATTAAATGGGTATGATTTAAAAATTGCATAAATTCACAAACTTAAGTAGCATATTGCATCACCAAAATAATAACTTTTAGATTGCCAGAGCATGGGAGAATTTCCTCCATTTCTTGCTTTTTTCCTTCTATAGTTTAAAGGATTCAATTCTCTCCCCCTTTCTTTCTTGACTATCAAAAACTTACTCTCATGTCATTTGTATTTCTCATGTTTGTATTTTCAATTAAAAATTGTATATTATTGTGAAGTCAAATCTATGACACACACAGCCATTACCATTTCTGTTATAGATAAAAAGGGAATAGAACAATAACATATTATTTTGATTAAAAATATTATATTTATAATGGTTTTTATTTTTTTATTACAAGAAACAATTATCAATTATGAGAACATGTCGTTATTATTTACCACAATAACATTTGATCAAATTAAAAATTATTTATTACCTTTAGAATGAACACTAGCCAGCAAAAAACACCAAACTTTTAGATGTTATATTAGTTAGTGAATGTTGCAAGTAATAAATAATGGATATCTCTATCATTTAATGCCTATTATTAATAAATTATGGAATTTATTTGAATATTTATTATTAATTATGACGCACTACTAACTATTGGCACAATGTGGAGAGCAATGGAGGGCACACACTGTGGCTATGCCGGGAGGGCAAATGGTCAGAGGCTATAGATTCAAGAGAAGTTAGAATAAAACTGTATATCATATACAAGGTAAACCACCAAGTTTCAATTGTGAACCTCTAATCCTGAAAAAATAAAACATTCTTTTAAAAAATTAGTGTTAATTATGAAACAAAAAAATAAGAAAAAAACAACAAGAAAACTAAGTCAAAGTAAGAAAATGAAGAAGCTAGAGCTAAACTGGAATTAGTCTGCAAGAGAGAAAAAAAAACTCAGCTAGAATAACTAATAAGTTTCACTAACCGAATCTCTTGATTTGACCAGAGTTGCACTAATCTTCAACCGGGCTTCCCACTTCTTTATCAACACCATATTGGTTTTGTTTTGGGTTGTTCAGAATCACACAAGGAAAAGAAGAGCGAACTTTAGAAACATTAATTCTAATCGCTACGAAGCAAAAAAGGAAGTACATATAGGGTATTTATAATTAGTGGAGAATTCTTAGGTTTTTATATTTCTTGTAAGAGAAAATCAATATCAAGAAGATAATGAGCCTAACAAAGAAAATCTTTTCTTACTTCAATAACAATTCTAACTTCCTAACAAATATTTCTAAAATAAAGAAATAAGAAAAAAATAACCGTAGCTTCTTGTCTAACCTATTTATATGATTCAAAGACCGTTCAACCATAGGCGTGATGGAACAATTTCATCCTGAATTTTTTTCTATGTAATATTTCATGAATTTTTGAACGCATCTTAACACTACAAAAAAATCAAGTTCCTCGAGCATCTATGAATCAAGTGCCACCACATGATCATACTTGGCTATTATAGCACCATGGAAGTCATTCATATGGTACTTTAGTATTCCAGCATATTTTCTGATGCATCTATATCTTCTTCTTGACCCTTGGTTGTTTTTTGCCCTATTGTACTAGTTCTTTTATGTATTTTTCTTTTTTAATGTACCAGCGTCTCACTACAAACCGTGAGAACGCCTAGAATAATTAGAATAGGTTTATGTATTTGATTAGAGAATTTGACATAAAATAAGTTTGGGTCCTCTAGTCAAAAATAAGGGTTACCATCTTTGGAGAAAGAAGATGCATGCATCTTGGACCAACTTTCAGAAAACACTTAATTCAACTACAAATTAAATAAAGGACTGTTACGTAAAATAATCATAACCATCCATCTAGCCTCTCACATTATTTCAAGAAAAGCCCATGTTAGATACAAGGGTATATAGACGCAATGAAAACCATGAAGAATGTCATACATCTTCATCTTTTGTATTGTTGAAGAACCATGCCCCCTTTCCTTTTTTCCTTGGCCTTTTAGCTTTTGGGGTATCTTCTTTTGTTCTTCATTAACCTACAGCAGCACTGCCTTGTCCATATGTCATCTTATGAATTGGTAGGAATGTATCTTGGATGGGATTCTAGAAATATTTTAAGACAGAGAGTCAGTAGTCCAACTAGAATTCTACTTGTACAATTGTTTACTGATTGGTCATTGGGCCTATAAATATTTGAGTGGGATAACTTCACAAAACCAGGAAGAGAGAATTCAGTTGTTTAGTTAGAATGGATCATGGGAAAGATTGAGAAGAGATCCTAAAATATTTCACTTTTTCACCCATTTGAAAATCAACTATACGAATCATTTGATAAAGTTGAATGTGTATAAACATGATCATGAATCAATATTTATTAGTTCAGCAAAATTAAAAAAAATATATTAAGGAGATGGTCATCAGTTATCAAAGTACTTTTTTGTTACTAACTTGAGATGAATTCTTTTATTGTACTCTTGGCAAATCAGGTTCTCTTGTGAATAGTGAATTATGAACTTGGAATCTCTTTGTGAAAAAAAAAGAAAATCTTTTCATTTTATCCTTTTTATTTTGGATTCATATTTCTTGTGTGTTCTAAAAAAAAAAAGGCTAAATCCCAGCTGCCAAGGTTTGCATGATCATTTGGATTTTGAATATAATACAACATATTTAGTGAAGTTGCGTAATTGAATCGTTGTCGCTTTTGAATAACCCTTATCATTTCCCATTGACTTCCTATCATCTAATTTTTTGTCCTGTTCTTTTCATTATTTTTTTTTGAGATAAAGTTCTTTTCATAATTTTTTGAGTTTCACTATAAGAACAAATCTTAATTTCATTAAATTCTTAAACAACTGGCCAGTTTCAATGTGGCACTTGTATTTCCAAGTGACAACTCTTATGTATCCATGCATCAACATCCAGCAACAAGCAAGCAAACTAATGTCCTCACTCATATTTTTCTCAGTAAATGACAATTTTGACTTATGGCATTACACCTGCTTACGTTTTATCTTTTAGCATGATGTGATTGGCTAATTTGGCCTATTCTTATTTGAAATATTTTCTAAAGACCTTCTTGTTTGCATTCTATGGATGTTTACACTAAATAAGAACATATTGTGATGAAGAAAGTACAAATATGAAAGAGAATAAAAATGAAAAAGGAATATACTATTCAGCTTTCCCTTGTATAAGATAAACCTTACAATTGAATTGTAATATACATCAATTTCCAAGCATCATAAATTTTTTTCTAAAGTATAATTAGAAATGAACCCCAAAGCTAATAGCATAACCTAATTTACTTGATAGGTACATAGATAGAACTATCATGCCATAAGATATTATAAAATACTATTTTATCATTAATCATGATAAACAATATAATTTATATATTTAATTATATCATCTATCCAATTTGATGCATATGGTGATGCCATGCAATTTAAATCATAATCATCAAGCCTAGTCTCAAAATATATGAGTTGGATTCCCATCTATCCTCAATTGCCAATTGCCAACATCATGTACTTCTAGAATCCAATTATCATTTAAGCAATAAGTTTTTCCTTTGAGACAAAACCAATTAATGTGGAAAAGTCCTGAAACTTGGTTCACATCAAAAAAATAATAGTAAAAAAATCTTGCAACTTGGTTATCATCGTTAGTTATGCCAATGACGACATGATGTCAACATTGACAATATATTTATGCAATAATTTATGGTGCTACAATACTCACCGATATTTTAAAACACTCTTCCTTTTCCTCATTTCTTTCACTCCGCGTGCTGAAATAGTTTATTAATGAGGAGTGCGCACAGCAGAATTGGCAAGTCTATTTATCAATTTCCTTAGACTGATGTGGCGTCTCGGAGCGAGGCAAGCCCACTCACGACTCGTGGGACCACGGGGGAGGCACGAAATGGACCGCGGTGACCTCACCTCCGGTGGGCCCACCACACGCTATCCTCGGCTTCCCACCCTCCCGGTGCTCTCCCGCCACGCTTTAGACCACCCACGTCAACGTCTCCCACGCACTCTGCCGTTCCCCTCACTCTCCGATAAACGTATAATACCCAAACTCTTCATTTTCAGTGTAACTATGTCCTCCACGTCTGAATAGTCTATGGATGTAATCTTACCGGAAGTGAGATTAACACGGGTTACGGTACGGCACTCGTCAACGTGGCGCGAGTTGGTACGCAACGAGCAGGATCTTATCTGCTTCTTAGATGAGCCGTTCTTCAACGGACAGCAGACAGCATTCCCAGGCACATTATCTGACACTCCACGTGTATATACGAGGTAGGCCCCACCTTCAATTGTTGTTGGCCGCCGGGTGGAGTCGAACGACCGTCGGTAAAGATATAGTGTAAAAACCCCTCGTCCATCGTCTCTGGTATCCATCGCTCCGCGGATTAAGGGAAAAAGGAGCTTCTTTTCGTCCGTATCACTCCTCTTCTCTCCGGGGGAGCTCGCCCATGGCTTCTGCGCGAAAGGAAGCGGAGGCGAGGCTTCTTGTCTCGTCCCCACCACTGGACTCCGAGGAATCCGATGAGGAGAGAGCCTACGACTCCGACGAGAAGGTCGCGATCTCGATCTCTGACGAGGACGAGTATGCCGCGGCGGAGGCGGCCGGCTCCGTGCCCCCCTTCTCATGGCGGAAGCTCTGGCGCTTCACCGGCCCCGGGTTCCTCATGTGCATTGCGTTCCTGGATCCCGGGAACCTGGAGGGCGACCTCCAGTCCGGGGCGATCGCGGGGTACTCCCTGCTGTGGTTGCTTCTCTGGGCGACGGTGATGGGGCTACTGATCCAGCTGCTCTCGGCCCGGCTTGGGGTGGCGACGGGGCGGCACCTGGCGGAACTGTGCCGGGAGGAGTACCCGGCGTGGGCGCGGGTGGCGCTCTGGTTAATGGCCGAGCTCGCCCTCATCGGGGCCGACATCCAGGAGGTCATTGGGAGCGCAATCGCCATCAAGATACTCGGCGGCGGGTCGATCCCTCTCTGGGGCGGGGTTATCATCACCGCTCTGGACTGGTATATCCCCGGTCTCGTAGCTCTCCTTAGAAAATTTGGAGCTTTGGGGGTTATATAGCGAAACTATCTCTTTTTTAAGAATAATTAATCCTTGTTTCTTGTTTGGTTCTTCCGTCATCGACTGATTTTTGATGGGGAAATCATCTTCCATCTTTCGTTCGTTAAAAAGTTGGAAACTTTTTCAATTTTACTGCTTCTTTACTTCCCTTTGGGTGGTTACTGGTTCCTTTATCCTATCTAAGGTGTCTGCTATTTTGTTTTTTAGCTTTTATCCTGATTTTTTTGTCCCTGAATTGGGGTTTGTTACTTGTGAGGCTTCGAGCATATAATTTTCTTTTGTTGCTTTCAGTTTCATCTCAATGGATTTAGCTAATCTGGATTTTGGACGAATTTTATTTTATTTTTTTATTTGATTACTTACAGACTCCTGAAAACGTAGTTAATGAGGTTCTTAGGTCAAGTTTTCTTTGCTGATGACCTCGAATCTTGGTTTGGAACAATAGGAAAACATATTTAGGTAAGGGTTAGGTAGGTTGGCACTTGTTATTTGTGAAACTAAACAACGGGGTCAAACCGTCAAAGTATATATTGAATCCTCATAAAAAAAGAGAACTATTAAAATAATTTTTAGATTTTGGGGTTCATATGCTTGCTTAAAGGAGAACTCTTCTACTAGTTGAAACTTGAAACTATTATAAGTTTTAGATTAGCTACCTAATAGAAAGCAAGATTTTCTCTCTGTTTTCCCCCCCTTATTTAGTGTTATATTGCTTCGAAGTTTGAACCGTAATCTTTCAATGGTATGAGGTTGGAATTATATTTGATTATCTACAACATTCTGGAAGGAATTCTATCATTTTTTCTGAAGCATCCTATAGACTAGTTGTGTTTTAGTATGAAATGATACTTGACATCTTCCATCTTGTTGGCAGCTTCATATTTTTGTTCCTCGAGAACTATGGTGTGAGAAAATTAGAAGCTTTCTTTGGGGTTCTTGTTGCAACAATGGCTATTTCCTTCGCTATAATGTTCGGTGAAACCAAGCCCAGTGGAAAGGAGCTTCTAATTGGTACTTACTTTTCTTCAACATCAGAAGCCATTTTTCATTTATTCTTGCCCTTTTGCTTGCACACCTCTCCTTTTAGGCTCTCGCACAGGTAGGACTGATTTCAGTTTATTTTCTCAGGTGTTACAGTCCCAAAACTAAGTTCGAAAACCATAAAGCAGGCTGTGGGGGTTGTCGGTTGTATCATTATGCCCCACAATGTGTTCTTGCATTCTGCTCTGGTACAGTCAAGAAAGATTGATACCAACAAGAAGTCTCGTGTTCAAGAAGCAATGAATTATTATACCATAGAATCATCCGTTGCTCTTGCTCTTTCCTTCTTCATCAATATCTGTGTTACTACTGTTTTTGCAAAAGGATTTTATGGTACTCAAGTAGCCAGCACTATAGGCCTTGAGAATGCTGGGGAGTTCTTGCAAGAGAAATATGGGACCATGCTGTTTCCTATTCTTTATATATGGGGAATTGGTCTGTTAGCATCCGGGCAGAGCAGCACAATCACTGGCACTTATGCTGGACAATTTATCATGGGAGGCTTTCTCAATCTTCGATTGAAGAAATGGGTTCGGTCGTTGATTACTAGAAGCTTTGCAATTGTGCCAACCATCATAGTTGCTTTATTTTTTGATACCGAGGATTCTACTATGGATACTCTGAATGAGTCACTCAATGTGCTTCAGTCTGTTCAAATACCATTTGCACTCATTCCACTCCTTACTTTGGTCTCAAAGGAACAAGTTATGGGAGCTTTCAGGATTGGTCCTATTACCAAAGTATGTCAAATTACTAGTTAATACCTGAACCCCTATTGTGACCTTTGCAGCTGCATGTTTGTTGCCTTTTTGCATTACTGTTTCTGCATTGTTTCTAAATTTCGTATTCATCTGCGCAGAATCCTTAATACAATGAGCCTGATTAGATATCCGCTCTCTGCCTCTTTCTCACACACACAATGTATGTACACACGTGTATTTACTCTTTCTCTCTCCCTCACCTGCCCTCAGAGAGAGAGAGAAGGGGGGGGGGGGGGGAGAGAGCAGGATTTCTATCATTCTCCATGGGTTCTTTTAGTTTTAAGCTTCAATAGAAAAACTTGCAGATCTTATTAGCATGTATGCACAATTCCAGTCAGTTTTTACTAATTTGAATACTAAAAGCTAGATTGCTGTTCTTTGTCTTTCCGCACCATGCAGAACTGTCTCATAGTAGTCATGAAACAGTCTGAAAAGATGTATTGCAAGCACTGACATCTCGGAGTGGTTGACATACAAACATGCTTGACTAGAGGATAATTCTTCAATTACAAATCCACATCTTCCCTAACATGATCCGTTTGTCATTTGCCTTCACTTTATTGATTTTATGTTGCATAATTTCTTAATTTCTCCAAGCTGGTTTTCTGGTACCTTGTGGTCCAGAAATGAGATCTGTACTTACATTTAGTTGATGCTCATATGATGGAGGTAGGTGTATGCTTAAAAATGTTTTTGTTTTTTTTTTTGACTCTGTTACAAGTCCTTTAAAGCTAGAATGTGGCATCTGTTTTATCTTGTGTGGTGTTCTGTAGGGTCTAAGGTGTCGTGAAGATCCATTTATTCAGGGCACATGAGTAGAATTGCGATGGCTAGATCTAGAAATTTAGAGATAAGTATAGATGAAAGTCAGGAATGGCATAATAGAGGATCAAATGAGGCAAAAAAAGTGTTTCAGATGGTACGGAATGTGCAATTGGTCCATAGAGGGTCTTCTGTATAGGCCAAATCGCTGAAAGGAAAAAAAGGGTGGTCATGAGGACCTGGAAGAATTGTTAAGATAGTTGGTGATATGAAGATAGCAGATGTATGTTGAGGGATTAGATGTTGGATTATGCCCAATGATGAACCAATTTGATCTGTGTAGCCTATATCCAAATTGATGTGTTTTCCTTCTTTTTAATGGTTTGAAAGGAGTGGAAATCTAGATTTGAAATTTTGGAAGGACCAGACATATTAGTTAATGCAGATTCTGAACATATTTTTCCAGAGATATACTATGAAAGATTATGTTTTGACTAGCTATAGCAATCAAATGGTTAGGTAGATGTTCTTATTTCCATAATATGGTAGTACGACATAAACAAACATTATAACTATATTCAAGTGACATCTTTTAAATAATAATCAAAGTTTATTACAATTTATAAAGATCATCATTCTGACATGGATATGTGGCAGAAGTCTTGATGAACTGTGAGAAATGCTACATTATGGCAAGTGCAGTATTTGCACCAATGGTGAACTTTGATGCACATGTGCCATGTGGATATGAGGAGTGCTTGCTCAGTAATTAGAGGCTTGGATATAAAGGGTTAGGAAAGAGTAAGGAAAGACAATAATAACATGGATGGACGCCATTGCTTTTTGTATGAGTGAATTGCTGAGAAATATTTACAAAGCTACTTCCAAATAATTAAAGTAAGTTTTGTTGGTTATGGTTATAGTTATGAGCAGTCATATTGCATGCCACTTTCTTCAGTCTTGAAGTGATTTCAATATAAATAAATGGCTTGGATTGCTATTTAATATGTACTACCACCTACATATTTCTCATGCTATATATTAGAAATTTGCAAAAGAACAAAATAATAGAAAGGCACAGTTTTAACAAAACAAATCCTTCAGATTTCGTAAGTTATGAGTTGTTGTTGTTTCTTGTTTGGTATACGTGCGTTGCATTATGGGGTCAAACCTCATGAGCACTAATATCGTCATTATTATTTCTATCGAATGTTCTCATATATTTTTCTGTTTTCCCTCGCTCCCTCTAGGTGGTATCCTGGATTGTCGTCGCGTTTCTGATAATTATCAATGGTTACCTTTTGGTGGATTTCTTCTCTGCTGAAATTAGGGGGCCATTTCTTGAGTCTTCTGTTGGAGCTGCTTTGGTGGTGTATGTGGCATTTGTCATTTATCTCATCTTGCGCAGTTGTGCTTTGTTTTCTCGGCAGAAGAATTTCTCAAGCTCCAGCAACTGATCAAAAAATGGTTTCGCTCTGTCTTCACAAGCAAACAGTAGGAGATGAGCTTATGGTAAAGTTGTATGATTTAGAAGGGGTTTTTTCTTGTTTTGCCAATAAATTACCGTCTTGCACTTTTATCATCACATCTCTGTTGTATACAAGCAAGCCTACCGTATGCCCCTCTGCTTGAAGAAACATGCTGCTGTCAAGTTTATGGATATTGCATTCTAACAAGGCTTCTGGGCTGTACATTGCCTACCTCCATTGGAAGGTTGTCTTTAGCAATTCCTCTCCAGTTGGACTCCATAGAAAAGTAACTGTTCACCTGCTGCCAATGTTCATATCTGATGAGGAAAAATGATGTCAGATCGAGTAGGAAGTAAACTGTCTGATGTATGTATGATACATTAAAATTAGAATGGCAGCATAATGGAATGTTAGTATTATTATGTTCGCATTTCTTTTTCTCATTGAAAACTTTTGTTTCGTCTAAGCTTCTATTTAGCTGCTCTGTCTTCAATTATGGTTAACGGTTGTTTTTGTTTGGTTGCTTGGTCCAGTCTTTGGTTTTTTTCGCAAGCTGTTGTGCTTGTAACTTTATGTTATGGCCTTGCACCGGCGTTTCATTTCCAGTCTCGCTGCATGAGCTGATGAACTTTCTAGCTGAGGGAGTCATACTTCTTCCCTGGAGCCCCATCAATTCATTTCCTTGAGATGATGAAATGAATATAAGCGAAAACAAGAAAGCTAGTAGCAAACATGAGCGGATGACAAAGGTCTTGAAGCTAAGCTGACCTTTGCTATCGAGGGACTTCAGGAAGAAGACCACCGAAATTGGGCCCAAGGGAGATATTTTCATGCTCCATGCTCTCTCTGGGCATGGTGTTCTTGAAAGTCCATCTGCAACCTCTTTTCTTCTCTTGGTAAACAAACTGAGCCACACTAAGCACTGCAAGGACTCTGTCCACGAGTAGATCAGGTCCTTTCCTGTTTATCTGGACCGGCTCCAACACATTTGAATCAACTTGAATTCTTCCCCTTTTCTTTCTTTTTTTTCTTTTTATATGGCTTTCAATATGTCAAGAGGATATACTTACTTATCTGATCAAGGAATGCACCTCCATCCTCCAGTCAATCATAGAAGCCTTGTGGATGCATCAACAAGTGAAATTAAACCTCTTGCCTCAGGATCCATCAATATGTCATCAATGTTGAGTTTGCCTCCTATGACTAGTCTGCCATATCTCCGAGGCCTTCCTCGGCATCGACTGATAACTATAAGGTTAATCTGAGTGTACCAAACACTATCATAGCGGCAAGAAAATAGAAAGAGAGGTTGTAAGTGGCATTCATTCTTCTTGCTCTATTTCTAGCTGCAGCAAAAACTAACCAATTCCGAACCAATTTATTCTGCCATATGAGAGTCCGTGCGGGCGTGTGTTTAGTGCTACATCAGTTATTTGCTGTATAGATCTTGGATACTTATACAGAATCAACCAACTTAAAAAATATTTTTTGGCTAATTTTTTTAGTTAGGTTCTGAATTTGGCTGATAACTTATGTGAATTAGGAGACGCTGCAGTATGGATTCATTAGGGCTGACCACGGATCGATCGTGGTGCTTTCTCTTTATAGCTCAAAGATTTGTGCGAGGCCAAAGTTTGGCTATCCAATTAAGTAGAACGCTGTCCCTCTAATGGATGATATTGGTCTCTCTCCATATGCTAAAACCTTTTTAGCCTCCCAGGACGTGGGCGCCGAGAAGGATTATTAAGTGCTAATCTAATCTTAGGCGGCCGAAGCCAGGGTTGTCTTTTTTAACTCAGATTCCGGCATTCGAGAGTTCGAAACTGGCGGAGGCTAGGGTTTTTAATTCCGGTGTTCGAAACAAAGTCGGACCGGGTCTCGGATTGGGCTTCTATTAGGCTTTCGTCCGGCAGCTCCGGCTCATCTTGGGGGAAAGGAATAGCTCGCGGTCACAATCACTTCTCTGCGAGAGATTTTGAATCCTTTTCCTTCGCGCGATCGGAGAAAAGTCGGCCGAAGGCCGACGTCCCGGAGATTTCTCGATCTTGGTTTTGAGTCAGATCACTCTTTCTCTCTCTCGGTTTTTCGATCCGGTTGGAGCTATAATGCGGTAGAAAACCTTCGACTGGGGCTGGTTTCTTGAGCTCAGAGGAGCTCCGGAGGTCGAAAACCATGAACGTCCCAATTATTGGTAGGGCTTCTTCTCTTTTTGCTTCTATTTCTTTCCAAGGCGAAAATTTTCTTTCTTTCGTCTTTGTGTCTACTTTTTTCTGTTTTATGTGGAGGAATCTGGGAAAAGAAGTAACCTTTTTCTCCTTCCTTTGGGTTTTGGGGATTTGGGTGGGTAAAGATCCGTTGCAAGGGGATTTTCCGGAGGTGATAGAGGAGTATCTGCAGCATGGGAACATGAAATGTATCGCCTTCAATCGGAGAGGAACTCTTCTTGCTGGTAACTGCCTATCTCGTTCTCACTTTTCCTTGGTTAGTTGCTGGCTGTTATCTTCTTCCTCTTGTGAGTCGAAAATTGACCGAAAGAATTAATTTTGTCATGCTGGCCTGAGTTCTGGAGGATCAAATTGACAATGCTGGGTGATTCCTGGAAGAAAAGATTTTTTTTTTTTTTTGATATATAGTTTTGACGTGCACTAAATCGAATCCAAGAATCATTTCTGTTGCTTTGCATGAGAATATAAACTCAACACCTTGGGTTGTAGTGTCCATAACTGCCGAACATAAATCATTTCCAACATAAATTGTGCACAATGGTGCTAAATGCAGTAACTGAAGAGCTGTATCTTAGTTGATGGTAGGAAATCTATATCAGAAAAAATTGTGGAGCAACAAAGTATCTCTTTTGTTAAAATTCCAGAGGCTTTGTTTGATGTTCATAAACGAACCCAACTGGTACAACTACTGGTTCTATGACAGCCATATCGAGAGGGCAAAAAGATAAGAACAAATTCACGTTTTTATTTGATGAAGCATTTAACCTACCTTATTGTCAGAATGCATTGTCTTGCATCTCGGTTTCATTTGATTCTGCTGCTTACTGTTAGGTCATCAGCAGTATGTGCTTATCAATATCATATTGCTTGCCTGTGGATCTATTCCACTGAGGATATTAAAAACTTGGTATGCACTTGCTGATTTGCTCGTGATTTTGGCTGCATCTTTGAGGGTGATGATAGGGAATTATCTGTGTTTTATGCAAACCATATAGATAAAGTTTGCTTGAGGAATGACAATAAGCTTTGTAATGTTTGCTTGGTATATGTGCTGGAATTTTTTATTCTTCAAATCTACGAGGAGATATGGAAAAAATCGGTATATGATACATCATCTATTCCTTGTTCACTTATATATACCAGTAATATATGTAAGTTAAAGATAATTATGCACAATGACAGTGCATATATATTCAAATGTTCATATGCCTTATAGGTTTCATTAATAGTTAGCTGTACTAACACTTCCTCAAATTATTTAGAGTTTACTATAGGAGATACTTGAGAAAGCCATCAAGTTTGTAATAGCTGCTTGAGTCTGAAAATCACATAAATTTCTTGAAAGAGTATGAAGCTGGGCATCTATCGAATCTGTATATTTATTACATAGCATATTAATATTTTTGTGCAAATGCTACCGTTAGACATTTAAGAGAAAAATTGCATTTTTCTTGCTGGAGATTTGTTTTTGGAGCTCATTTTCTTTTGGAATTTTTTAAGCATCTCCCCTTTTTACCACACACTATTGCTAAGATGCAGGATAGAAATATTTTGATTGATCGTGTTATATATGTGGTTTACACTGCTTTAAGCATTTCGATTAAGCAGATTGATAACTTTATACATGTGGGTCATATCCTCTCTCTTTTCAAATCTCATGTGGTATTAAATATGAAGTATGGTGGGGATATCATGGTCCTATTGAGCAGATTTCAGAAACCTGAGTCATATATTGAAGGAATATTGAAGGAATATATCGATAAATTCAGGACCTCTTGGTGAAAGTATCTCAGCATATTGATCTATTAGTGTCCATAAAAATCCTTTTTGAGGTATTAAATTTGCCTTTTGTGGTTATCTTTTTACGATGGAAATTAATGGAAAATTTAGATAAAAGAAATTGGGTGTACATATGGTCTTTATCCACTTGCAGGAGACATGTGATGCAGTATGCTAGGATATAATTTGGTTGGCACTAAGGAAAAAGGCATGTGAGTGACATATTGATATTGTTCAAGACATATTCATAGCTAGCAACAAGTGCCAGGTTATTGTGCTGAGATATCTAAATTTCTAGTCACAATGGTGTTGCACCAACAATAGCACTAAACCAGTTGCAAATGGTGTTGCAATGAATATTTATGAAGTTGCACAGTGGTCCATGTTATAAACAGAAGGTATAGTGTAACTAGGAACAAGATGACAAGGTTGAATCATAAACTGGAGTTATGAAGAAAAGTCTTCGAATATAAGGGCCTATGGAACTACTGGAACAGAAGCTAAGAACTCAGAATGTTACATCAGTGAAAAAGGAAAGGAAAATGATGCTCGAATCAGAATTTGTGGCTGAAAGATACCATAGTGTGATCCAATTTGTTAGATCTACCATGCAAGGGATGAGTGAAGACATCTAAAAGAATTAGAGTTTGGTGCATGAAGTGGAGAAGTGCTTTTAAGGTGTTATGTGACCAGGACATGGCTTGGGATTTAAAGGAAAATTTCAATAAATGGCAATAACATACAAATCATTACATAGTTCAGAATTCAAAAGTTGGGCAATGAAATAGGTTCAAGCAATCAAGATGAAAGTGGAAGAGATGAGAACATGGAGATGAATTTGCAGTAGAACTAGGAATGACGCTGTGAAATGGCTATGTTGGAGGAGGCATAGAAGCTGAACATTGGACATAGCAATGAAAAATCAAATAAAATGTTCCAGGCATGTGTAAAGAGGCTTTATTAAGGACAAATGTGCTTTTGTTGCATTTACAAAAGAGGGGAAGGGCCAAATTAACATGGACCCAAGCTGAAGAAAGGATTTGGAAAATCTTGTAGTGATATTAAAGGTAAACTTTAAATGGATTAATTGAAAGATATGGATTCACAAAACTGACCACAAATGAGTGGGAGGGGATGTCTGATGGTGCCGACTTCATTATATTTGCCTGTTTCTTGAGAATGCCTATGGTTAATGGTTTGGTCATGATTACTTGTTTCCTGGAATGTCTATCATTCAGATGTATGTATTTCCTAGGAAAAACGACAAAATTCAATATCCTCATAAAGAGAATGCTGTTTATTTAATGTTGATCCGATTGGGGAGAAGGAAGGAATTCCTTCAACCCAGTCAACTTGAATTTTTGAATTTTTCTAACACATTTGACCTCAAAAGAGGAGAAGCTCTAATGTGAAAAATTGACTTTCTTCTTTATGGGAGTTATGTTGCCTAAAGTTACATCTGAAACTGTGTATGTTAGAATCATGCTAATTTGCAGAGTGGAATCTCTGCTTGAAAACATCTAAAAATAATATTTACATGTGTGCTACCACGAAAAATAAGGAAGCTCTTATGGACAACACTCTTTTGAAGTTCAATTAATCCATGATAGTTTCATCAATCATTAGTCTTGTGAACAATAGGTGAAGCACAACCTTCTCAAGAATTACATGTTTGGTCATGATTACTTGTTTCCTGGAATGTCTATCATTCAGATGTATGTATTTCCTAGGAAAAACGACAAAATTCAATATCCTCATAAAGAGAATGCTGTTTATTTAATGTTGATCCGATTGGGGAGAAGGAAGGAATTCCTTCAACCCAGTCAACTTGAATTTTTGAATTTTTCTAACACATTTGACCTCAAAAGAGGAGAAGCTCTAATGTGAAAAATTGACTTTCTTCTTTATGGGAGTTATGTTGCCTAAAGTTACATCTGAAACTGTGTATGTTAGAATCATGCTAATTTGCAGAGTGGAATCTCTGCTTGAAAACATCTAAAAATAATATTTACATGTGTGCTACCACGAAAAATAAGGAAGCTCTTATGGACAACACTCTTTTGAAGTTCAATTAATCCATGATAGTTTCATCAATCATTAGTCTTGTGAACAATAGGTGAAGCACAACCTTCTCAAGAATTACATGTTTTCTATCTGTAGCACAAATGCACAAAAAATCTGATTAATCCTCCGCACAGGAAAAAAGGAAAAAACGCTAGAAGATACTATTAGAATTGGATGCATAAACTAATTTTCATCCATATTTTAGCTTACATCAAGATGCTTCTTTTACCAAGAAAAGCAAACACTGTTCGAAAAGCAATTTTTGTGGCCTCATATGTGACTGCATAGGTGTATGTAGCCCTGGCTGTCCTTCACATAGCATCCAGGTGGCTCCATTGGCCCCATTATGCAGCTGGGCTAGATAGCCCTAGTTTAGATGCCCGTATAGGCCCAAGCAACCTGCATATGTGGCCTAGACATTATGAAAGCTGGGCTGATATATGTGGTTCAGCTGGAAAATGTGGATAAAGTGGAGTATAATTTGGTCTTGGTGGGGCAGGTCAAGTGCGTTTTTAATGCTGCTTTGCCTGTGATCCTTCATCTTCCAGCCTTAGATAAAATATCGAGAGACCGAGAGGGAGGAACCATTGAGGAGAGAACTATGGACCAGAAGCTGACTTTTGGCCGTGAACGGCAAACAATGAACTTTATCAAATGGTGGTGGAGTACAACAGCAGCTTATTGCAATGTGGCACTCTATTTATTACTTTTTTTGGCCTCCAATCTTCTCCTCTCATCCTCTTCCTCTTGTCATTCTCCAAGCCTTCCTCCCTCCTATTCCTTGTCCCCTTCCTCCTCTATCTCTACCGCCGCTCCTCCTTCGCCTTCTCCTTGTCCTTACCTTCTACATCCTCCCTTTCTCTCCTTATTATAAACCGCCTAGATGCCCATCTAGTCTTCTGGATACTGTGTAGGTAATATTAAGTGTTCTAGTTTCTTGCATAATTCATATTCCGATCAGTTTTCAGAACCTTAGCAAACAATTGTCATAGATTAGTCGGCAAACAATTATCATAGATTAGTCAACAAAAAATTGAGCTATGTCTCTAAGGTATAAGAGGTTAAAAACTGAAAGACTTTGCGTCTAAGAACTTAAATAACTACTTATGCTACTTGAGTATTCACAACAAATTTTATTAATACATCTACTTTTAAATTTGCAAACCTTTAGAATTAATACAAGTGAAAATATTTTGAAGAACATGAATAATCGGACATAAAATCCTTAAACCAGGGTTTTTTTTTTCATAAGTAAATTAAGCAAATGAATAATTATGTTTTATGAGGATGATTTCTTGATGTTTCTTATTTGAGGATTTGAATTTGAGTGACAGATAGGATGCAGGTTTGTGTTTGTTATGATTTGAAATGCTTGTGGATGGAGAGTGTGATTATGTGCATATCTTAGTGACCCTTTCTGCGTCTGCATGTGTTTATGCCTAGATATGACCTCCCAGCTAGGTAGAAGCATGTGTGAATTGATTTCATCACCTTCATCTGATCCAGCATTTTTGCTCCTTGCCCTAAAAGTTGTTCTGGTCTTGAGTCCCATGATAAAATAAGGTCCAGTGTCCCTTGTAGCACCAGAGACAGCATTGTGACACCCTGTGAAATGCACAAGGTCTAGAAAGTAACCTCTAACTCTCCACCTTATACACTAGAAAAAAATAAAACTAAACAAATCGGGGAAATGGAAGTAGTTTCTCTCTCTCTCTCACACACACACACACACGAGTGCCATATTGTGACTACAATTAGCTGCTGTCATATAGATTGATTTTTTCGCTTCAAAATTCAGAATTCTATAATACATTCTAGTCCTTGCTCGTTTGAGTTGGACATTTAGGTACCTAAGTATTGAGACACTATTGTAACGCTGTATCTTTTTATGAATGTCATATGTTTAGATATTTATACACCCATGTTGGTTATCAAATATGCCACAATGATTATCCTTTAGTTTAGCCGAACTAACAGTAAATTTGTAAGCCAGATTGGGCCCATAATCAATTGTTTCAATGTCAAAATAATCTTGTGCTTTATATTTATTTTGTATCATATCCCTTTTTCTTTCATTTCAATGTCCAGAACCTTACCTGCTTATCTATCAAAAGTTATGTAGTTCTTTGTAATAATTACTTGTGTTTATTATTTAATTCTTGCTACTTCCTGATTAGAAACTAAATGGTTTTTATATTTTTCAGCTGGCTGTGCTGATGGGAGTTGTGTCATATGGGATTTTGAGACTAGGGGGGTTGCTAAAGAGCTCCGGGACAAAGACTGTATTGCCCCTATAACAAGCGTTTGCTGGTCCAAGTATGGTCACCATATGCTAGCTTCTGCTACTGACAAGTCATTAACGCTTTGGAATGTTGTTACTGGGGAGAAGATTGCTCGTGTGACTCTTCAGCAAACTACTCTTCATGCACGTCTCCATCCAGGGTCCTGTACTCCATCAGTCTGCCTAGCTTGTCCGCTCTCTTCTGCACCTATTCTTGTTGATTTGAACACTGGTAGCTCCACTGTTCTTCCAGTTTCGGTGTCAGATGCAGGAAATGGCACTACTGCTCCACATCCACGTAATAAATTTTCTGATGGTTCTCCACCCTTCACTCCCACTGCAGCAACTTTTAACAGGTATGGGGATCTAATATATGTGGGGAATTCCAAAGGTGAGATACTCATTGTAGATTCAAAGAACATCAGGGTACATGCAATAATTCCTATTTCTGGGGGTTCCGTAGTCAAGGATATTGTTTTTAGTAGGAATGGGCAGTATCTGCTCACAAATTCAAATGACCGAGTCATCAGAGTATATGAAAACCTTGTTCCTCGGAAAGGTGCAGCAAAGGAACTTGAAGCAATGCGCAGCCTTGATGATGAATTTCAAGGGATTGAGAAGTTGAAAGTAGTTGGCTCTAAGTGCCTGGTTCTATTTCGGGAGTTTCAGGATGCGGTGACAAAGATACAATGGAAAGCACCATGTTTTAGTGGTGATGGTGAGTGGGTTATTGGTGCTTCTGCTAGCAAAGGAGAGCATAAATTATACATATGGGACAGGGCTGGGTATCTTGTTAAAATCCTAGAAGGACCTAAAGAAGCTCTTATAGATCTTGCCTGGCACCCTGTTCGTCCTTTGGTCGTCTCTGTTTCTGTTGCTGGCTTGGTGTATATTTGGGCCAAAGACTACACAGAAAATTGGAGTGCATTTGCTCCTGACTTCAAAGAACTCGAGGAGAATGAAGAATATGTTGAAAGAGAAGATGAATTTGATTTGATGCCTGAATCAGAGAAGGTAACAATAACTTTCCCAACTGGGTGCCTTTCTTCTTGCATGTTCGAATTTATCTAAAATGCTTGTTTGCAGGCGAAAGAATTGGACATTAATCAAGACGAGGAAGTTGACATTGTGACCATAGAGAAGGATTCAGCTTTTAGTGATTCTGAAGCATCACAGGAGGAGCTGTGTTTCTTGCCTGCAATCCCTTTACCAGACATTCCTGAACAACAAGACAAATGCTTTGGAAGCTCATCGAAGTTGGAGGATAGCAATCATTCTGGCTCCCCATTTTCAATTGAAGCAGCACAGAATGGTCAGGCTATGCTTCCTACTTCAAGTCCACTAGAAGGTAATGCGATTAACCTTTAGGTTGGAAAAGTGTTGTAATTTCTTTGTACATGAAATGAAACATGGTTGGACCTGATTTAAAATCTTTTTCAGAATCTAGCAGTCTAAATGGATTTTGTTCTTTTGCAGTGGTGGGTAATTCTACTGCAGAAGAGGTGATGGGGACCACGGGCTTAAAGAGGAAGAGGAGGCCATCAGCCAAGGGGTTGGAGTTGCAGGCAGAGAAGGGCCGGAAACCCTTAACAAAAATCAAGCCATCAGCCAAGTTGTCTAAATCCAAAAACAAACATGGGGATGGGCTCGACACGAATGGCTTTGTATTCGAGGATGATGTAACTGATGAGTATCTATAGACAATTCTAATTGATTCCAATTCCATATTTATTTTTGGCGTTTGTCTTGTTTGTGTGCTGCAGTCAGTGATGAAAATTTCACAGCAAAATTGGAGTTCTTTCTTGCTGCACTGAGCAAACCCCTACTTGCTTACAAAATTCTAAAGGTCCAATATCGATTCCCACCAACACAAAATCTGCTCACAGTCATGGATATTTGTCATATTATGTTTGGTCTCATATAATTTTTTACAAGTTAATGTTCTTTTTTGGAAGCTTGGTCAGGTAAAGCCAAGCCCAGCGATCAGGCATTCTGAAATTTCACTGGAGTGGACTGAGGTCCATCGTTGCAGCCTCACAAAACCCGGACCACCCCAAAGCTGCAGCAAGGGACCTGAATAACATAACTAGATGGCAAGTCATTCTGTACCAAAAAAGAGGGCAAGGCATTCATCCATGCTGCGCTATGGGCAATAGAATCACAGCTGCTTACAATATTCTCCAGATGAAAAAAAAAATCTCAAATTATTCCTGGCTTTCAGAGGTTATTCTTTATAAATGAACCAATCTAGAATTGTCAAAGTTTTTGAGCTAGGTATAAATTTTATGGATTATTTATAACTAATTTAAGAGATTTGCATTAAAGAATATTTATGCTATATTTGCAAATTGTGGTTCACCCTAATTGTTATATCTTTTGCTTAGCAACTAGAGATTCCATGTTCTGTTAAGTAATACATTTTTGAAAATCAGGACTCGGATAATTATAGCACGGGTGGATCTCCCTTCGTTTCTAAATTGTTTTCAATTCATATCTTGTTGTTTTCAAGTACAATGCAAGAGTTATATAAAATTGGTTGTACACCATCTAGCATTGATATGAATCTACACTTATCCAATACTAAGCATATTATAATGATTTAGATAGGCCATCAAATGAATAACCTAACAATTAATTTATAAAAGCTAATTTATTTTTACTTGGACATGCATGTAACTTGTTATAAGGCTTCCTGGTGAAAAGATCTTTAATGTTTGCTTATGAAGATAGATGCATAAATAATTAAATAAAAATAGATCTATTATACAATGCCAAATCTCCTAATATATAACACCACTTCCTTGATGTGTTCATGCACGAGGTATATTCGACCGTCTCCATCCTATGCTTATGAAGATAGATGCATAAATAATTAAATAAAAATAGATCTATTATACGATGCCAAATCTCCTAATATATAACACCACTTCCTTGATGTGTTCATGCATGAGGTATATTCGTCCGTCTCCATCCTATTTTTGGTGTCCCATACATTTTCTCGCCCTACCTGTTCCTATTCCTCTTCTATCCACATGTTTTCATTTTCTTCTTGTGATTGTTAACCACAAAATAGAAAGATTTGATCCTTCTAACATTTATCATTTATTGATTTATTTTTTTTATTAAAAATAAATAACACGTAATTTTATGCGCCATATTTAAGTGTAAGAATAATTAAACAATAAGAGGGTAATTGTTAACTTTTCATTTCACATTTTTTACATATTAACTATAACCATAGTCACAATATGTGTTTATACCACATTCTAACCTATAATAATAAACTCTAAAAATTCGTTTGATGCAAGCTATGTGGGTAGGCAGAATGAACTAAAGGAAGTGATTTGAAGATTAACTAATTAAATTGCCACGCAACATTCAACAGGCTGAATGGTATTTAAAAGAGCATTTGCCAAATCAAGCCAAGGGATCGTCTGAAGCGCAGATCAAGATAGAGTACAGGCTGAGTGAAGATAGCCTATCTAAAAAATTAAGTACATGACTTGAGGTCAATCAGATTTTGTGACTTGTGTAGGCTGAATGGAAGGCGGAATGAGTTACTAGAACTGAATGTTGTAACCGCCAAAAGACAGTGGAAGATACGTAATGACAGGTGTCAATATGGGAAGCAAGTAGCTTTCTGGTAATTCATAATAAATTGTATAAATATTAGAATGTATCTCAAAGACAAGACCCTTTGCCAATCAAATGACCAATATTTCTATTTTATTTTTAGTTATATTTTTTTTATACCTTAATTTATCTTATATTTGACAGTTTTTAGCGTAGTAGTATAGTTACCACTCCTCCGAGAAGGTGGTATCTTAGTAATGAAAGTCCTCGAAGTTCAAGATGGTAGGATCCATCATCGCTGCACCTCTTTTCGATTCAAATATTGGTGGCACAACTGCACAATCATCTAATTTTGTCACGGGTTTGGACTCCTTCTCCATCCCGCAATGAAGATGAAGGCGCGGACAATATCAATGACTCTGAGGAATTTGTAATAACCTTTTAACAGCATATATTTTTTAGCTTTTCATACAATGATTGGTGAATGGTTCTATTGCCCCTGCATGAAAACTTATCAATGTTGAAATTATCTTTTTGATCTTTAATTAGAGCATATATTTGTTTTAGTTCCGCCAACTTTAAAAGGTTTGTTTTTGAAGATTTTGGGATGTACAATACATGCGACACATAGTATAGATGATTGTGATCCGCATCCTTCAAGTATATTTTATTGTATATGCAATTTTGTGACTGTATATTAAAATTTGAAAGGTGCATCTCTTTTATATCTTTTTCTTGAAATAGAGAATGCGCCAGATTATCAAGTTGGTAAAGTCTGTGATAGTTAGATCTGATTTGTGTTGAAATCTTGCTTTCATTAGAATTTGGAGGATTAGGCTAGGGATGGTACTTTCTGACCCGACCCGTTTACCTGATCCGATCTAACGCAGAACCAACGCATTAGGTTTGTAGCCTGGTACATGTTAGCCCATCCCGACTTGCCAGTGGGTCGACTTGAGTTCGAACTAAGGCACTTCAACCCATTGAGTCACAGAAGGAAGGATACATACATATATACATGCGCGCATACATATACATGCACACACACATATATACATACATACATATGTACATATATATGTACATGCATACATATAAGCAAATTATGTAGTATGAGCTACTTGCTGGTAGGTCAGGTCGGGTTCGGGTCAAACCTTATGGATCTTGATATATGAGGCCGACCTGACCGGAACCTAACCAGACTCGACAGATTGCCACTTTTAGGTTAGGGGAATTTGAGGAAGATTGTGTAGCTTCTAGCCTATGGGCCTTGGTATAGAGAAAACCCAAAAATAGAAATGGTTTTAACATCATTGAAATGAACAAACACATGACAGAGAGTCCTGAGGATGACATTAGGAAGAATATATTTAATATTATAATCTTTTTTCAACAACATTTAATGTTTAAACTAGTATTTGACACATTTGCTGCTCACAATTTATGCAACAAAAAAAAGGTTGCCCACTATATAATCTCAGATATTTCTCTTCCTCTTCTTCTGCAATTTCTTTTTTATTTTTCTTTTGGGTACATAAGAAAGGGGCTAAGCCCAAAAGAAGTTATGCTCGCTGAAATCCTATTCCAGAAACAGAGGGTATTCCTCATCAGCTGTAATGGAGCAACTTGTTATCAGCAGGAAGTATTCCCCAGTCGTAGAGTAATTGTTTGGATGGAATTCTAAGCCACAACCATTTCCAACAGAGAGTTTTGATTCTAAGGGGCACTTCTAGCTTCCAGATCCATGTGAATGATGAAGAGTTACCTGATGGTGGCTCTGCAATTCAATGGCCAAGATCTCCTGTGGACACCTGTTGAAGCCAAGCATATAATGGTATAGGAGAGCACCATGGGTCATTAAAAACATTCACTTGAGATCCATCAGATAAAAAACCAAATAAAATTATGCTGAACATAAGTTGCTGTTGAGGATATTTTGCGCCAAATTAGAGAGCACTTCTGTGGCCTGATGTAGGTTGCCCAATTTCCATTAAATTTATACTTTGCATGCAAAACCTGACTCCATAATGATTTGTCTTTGTAACACTACCTCTGCAGCAAGCTTGGTCAGCAAGAGATGTTGTTTTGCTGGAAAGTTTGTAGGTGCAGACCTTTTCATAGGAATGACCCCACAAGAAATTTCTAAACTCTTTTCCCATGTTTTTTCAGAACTGTTTTTGGAACATAAATTGAAGACTTAGCAATAAAGCTACTTTCCTTTTAGTTGATCGTGAGTGGGTTTATCATCCTCCTCATTATAGTTCTCCTATCTAAAAATCATGTCCAATCGCACCGAGTAATACCTCTTGTTACACTAAACAGAGTATATAAGGGTAGATGCATGCTAATACTGGCTAGAGCAAGAGGATGGAGCCTTCCATTGCCATCCATGCATTCTATTTGCCACCTTTTCCAAAAGATAATTGAAGTCTGCTAGAAGGATAAGGGCACTTCCAAGTATTGCCACACTCCCTTCAGTGTATTTGCAGGATACGCCTGATTTGTAATTTGACAGATGAAGGCGTGGCTGGACTACAAGTGATAGGTTGCTTAGCTTCATTGATAGCCTATCCTGATAATGCAAAATAAAAATCTATGATCATTTTTAGGCATAGATAGTTTTTGGTTGTCGGCTTGACTATCAATAAGCAGTCATCAACGAACAATATATGAGATGTAGAAGGAGTTTTTTTTTTTTTTTTTTGGCTACAACGGATGACATGTACATTTCTAGTATGAATACACCTAAAGAAATCAAAAGATAATAAGTCACGGAGTGCTATAGGCAACTTCTTCTCACCAACCTATAGAGCTCCATAGTGGTCAGCCACATATGAGGTTACCCAATATGCAGTTTCATTGGCCTCTCTATATATATGCTTGATCTAAAAAATGACGTTTCCACCTACCATAGTCCGAATATCTCGAAGCAAGAGGTGACACTCAACTATGCCACCGGTGCTCTCTGGATCCACCCAACCGTACACTCGGTGGCATCTTCGAGTGTGCGGTTGTTTAAGTGCCATCGTATACAATTCCTTTTGAGTAGATGAAGATATATATTTTTATTAAAAAATGGGAGTGAGGTACTCTTAGGAGATGAGATAAAAATAAACAAAAAAACAGAAATATGGGTTGGAGCCAAAAGAAAACAAAAAATATGAGATGAGAGAGAGAAGATATGAGGGAGAGAGAGAAAAGAGACTAGAATGTTCGTAGATTATGGCAAGCCCAAACCCGAACCAAGGTTACGCCACCGTTAAGCTGTTCCTAGCCGTCGGATGAGAAACGAACTCGATATCTCCAGCGTTGAGCCCGCGGGAACACCATATCCGTCCTCGCGACCGGGACTCCCTGCCTCCTTTGCGCCTCTCCCGAAGGCGGTTCTTTCTAGGGTTTTCACTCCCCCCCCCCCCCCCCCCCCGGCTTCTCGCCGCCCCGATCCTTCAAGGGTTTCTCCATTTCGCCTCTTTCTTTCATCACCGAAGGTATGGGTTTTATCTTCTTTCCTCTTGGATTTCAATCCGCTTTTCTGAAATCAGGTTTCCTCTGAAGGCATCAACATACGTTTAATCCAAACAAGATGCCCTATTTTACTTTTTTTTTTTTGTTGCTCTGGTGAGCTCAGTTCCATCTTTCTTTGATGAAATTTGGGACAGGAATCAGAGTTTGCTCTCCTTCTATCCTTTCAGCTGATGATTCGATGCCCTAATGAAAATCTTTTTGCTTCATCTCGTGAGATTTTTTGGGCGTCCGATTGCTTGTGATATGGGCACCTGTTAAATTAGAGTTTTTTGAATATTTTAAATAGAATAGTAGCAGGAAATGCGCATTTGTATTTATTTGCTTAAATATAATTTTTAATCATAGCAGTAACACCGAAAAGTGAATTTTCTATTTCTTTGATTGTGTTAATTTTTTAATCGTTGCAGTACGATGGAAAGTGAATTTTTAGTTCTTTGCTTGAATGTAACATTGACTTGCCTTTTGTTTTAATTTATCTACTTTCAGAGTGCGTTTGGGTATATGGCATTGCGATTGAAGAAATGAAAAAAAGGTCTCTGAATATGCATGTGTTGTGTCTATAATTGAAAAATTGTGAGACCTAATTAAGGAAATATTTTTGTGTTTGATACGTTCTACAATGTTAGGCGAAAATTTTGGATTGTGTTCTGTGGAGCCGAGGAAGAATGGTGTTTTTATTGAGGAAGGTGGATGGATGGATGGATTTGGGTGGGACGGGGAGAGAGAGAGAGATAGATAGAGAGAGAAATTTTAATAGATCTAATTGTCTTAGGTTTTTGTGTTGGCCTTTTGTCCAATGGATTAATTTGAAATCCAGGCAAAACTGAAATTTATATGAATTTTAGCTTTACGTCTAGGGTCTTGACCTAAATCCATCTCATTCCCAATCGGCTTTAGAGATGCAAAGTGGCTGGGCATTTGCTAGCTCTTTGATGGTTGTGCTGCCCCTAGTCTAAAGCGAGTGTTAAGTGGAAAAAAAGGCAGCTCAGCTCCAGCTGCTATGGGTTTGGGAGGTTTAGATGTATGCAAACTTACCCTCACATACGAAGAGGCTGTTTTCGTGTTTCGAACCCATGATGCTCAGGAGCAACTGTACTGCTACGCCAAGGCTCACCATTGTCAAGCTAGTGGAAAGCGGAAGGACATATTTATTTAGGCAGGTTAACCTAATGAGCCAGTTTAAGTTAGGTCTACGTTTATGGATTACAACTGACTGCTAAACTGTTTACTTTTTTCTTAATAGATTGAACCAAGTCCAAAGTTGTAGGGGCCTTATCTAATGTGATTTAATATATCGGTCTACGTTTGGGATCCATACCATGGTACAAATTCGGAGTCTGAGCCAAGTCCAGATTGGGCAATCTGGGCGCTCAACCCACCTGCAGCAGTTATTACTTTATTCATTGACATCTGGGAATTGCATAGAGTAGACATCTTATTTATTCAAATCGAGACGTAATGAAGTTTTACAGCATATCTTAAAATTTCACTGAAGACTGTTGCATTCACTTTTACATTTTGTTGCAAAATTTCAGCCTTCCTGAAAGCTGATTTAGAAGAAAACGTGACTCACTGATCCACCCCAAAGTCAGATTCGGGACACTACTTTCGAGTACATAAAAACCAGCTCTTATGCATTTTTCCTTTTCCTTTGAGTTATGGTCGGTGATCTTTGTTTGTCCATTTTGTTTAGAACTCAGGAAGGAGGAATGCTGATTTAGTTGATTCTTGTTATTTTTACAGCTCTTCTTCTGAACAAAATAGAGAAGTAATTGTGATACAGTATGCTGATTTAGTTGATTCTTGTTATTTTTAAAGCTCTATTTCTGAACAAAATAGAGGAGTAATTGTGATACACTTTTTCCTTCTCATAAGCATGAGATTAGTGTTCCAACTCCAATAGTCTCGATACACCCCGAGTTTCGGGCTTCAGGGCTGGTGGAATTTGCCTTATGGTCACTGAGTTATGAGAAATTTCAGAAGTCTGCAAAAGACTAGAGGTTATTTGAAAGCAAAGCTAATAGTTAGCACATGGTAGTTTTGAAAAGTTGTTAATGCATCTGTAGAGTTGGTTGACTAGGGATTTTTAAGCATATCTCGTTCTCTATCTCAACCCAACCCTTCCTTTGAAGAAAATCATAACATGAATATCAAGTGCTATTCAACCAGAAATTCTTTTAAAAAAGAAACAGAATATCTGTTGGGCATTGTCTTCGATTCTTGTAAAGTTAAATGATGTTTAACCAGAGCTATTGTAACTTCTATGATGTTATGTTTTTATGCGGTTGTTAGCAGTTAATTATCCTGCATAAGGTATTTTCACCTCCTCTCATGCACCTGCATCTTTTTTTTAAGTTCATCTTAATCTGCTGTTGTGAAAATAATTGGTTTTGCAGTAGTTAGTCGCTAGTTTTTTTTTCTCCTTTGGCTTACCATGGATGACCTGTGCTGCAGGTTGTTTAATAGACAACTGCAAAATAGCTATGGCAGATATTGAAAAGGTTACTCTGGGTATTGAATCGGCAACATCTATGCTGGAACTTCTTGGAAAAGCATTGGAGGAACTGGAATCCCAGAGAGAGTCGTCTTTGCAAAACAAGATCCAGTGGGACGACATTGAAGAACATGTCCACAACCTGGAGAGGTCATTAAAGAATAAGTTTGATGAAGTAGCAGAGAAACAGAGGATGTTTGAGGAAAAGCAATCTGAGACTCATGCATTAATTGCAGAAAGAGAGGCTTCTGTTGCTGCAAAAGAACAATCTTCATTGGATCGTCTTCAGGAACTGAGAGATATTGCTGTTTCTGCCATAGCAGAGGCACGCAAGAAATACAAGGTGGCATCTCCTGAGCCAGTTGATATCAGGGAAAGCAAAATTAAAAAGGTAAGCACTTCTCTCAATGATCCTAATGCAACTCCTGCGTCAGCGGAGAAAAATCCTGATAATGGATCAGGTGATTTAGCTGAAGCTGTGGCTGTTGAGATTAAGCCTCGTCCTCAATTGAAGCAACTTTGTGAACAGATGGATGCAAAAGGCCTTCTGAAATTTATTTCAGAAAATTGGAAAAGCCTTGCCACCCTACGTGAGGAACTTTCTCTTGCATTAAAATATGCACCTGAGCCAGCCCAATTGGTGCTGGATTCATTGGAGGGATTGTACCCTCCGGACCAATCTAATTTACAAGGGAATGAGGACAGTGCCCTACAGGGCCTGCGCAGAAGCTGTCTTGTATTGATGGAATCTGCTGCCCCTCTCTTGGGGATCACTGAGCCAGGTGTTGATCACCCTGTTAGCTCTGAAATTAAGCAGCAGGCCAAGGCAATTGCTGATGAATGGAAGCCCAAGTTGGCTGGTGTGGACATAGATGCTTCTAATGGATATTCATTGGAAGCACAAGCATTCCTACAGCTTCTTGCAACATTTAACATTGCGCCAGGGTTTGATGAAGACGAACTTTGCAAGCTCGTCATTGCTGTCTCTCGTCGCCGGCAGGCACCTCAGCTCTGCCGCTCTCTTGGATTAACACAAAAAATGCCAGGTTGGTATCCTACAAACTGACCATAAGGGTTCCAATGACTCATGACCATTTCTTTCTTTAGGGTGCCCACTAGGTACGGGCATAGAGGAGATCTAAGGATACCTGTTTAGAGCAATCGAAGGTGAACTACAAAATGTCACTAATTGAAATTAGGACATTAGCTAGCGAAATGCTCTATATTTACTTGGTATGTTGATTCTGAGTGCGTTGTCTTCGTTGCAGATGTGGTTGAAGATTTGATTAACAGAGGGAGACAGATTGATGCTGTTCATTTTGCACATGTTTTCCAGCTTACCGAGAGCTTTCCGCCTGTGCCTTTATTGAAGGCATACTTAGAGGACTTGAAAAATGCGAAAAAAAATGGGGGCACGAGCACTGGCAATGTGCAGGTTAGTATATCTGATATTTTTGTGTAATATATGTGAATATGTACTGTTTTTTCCCAGAAAACTTCAGGGACAAATATTTGAAGTCTTGAAGTGCCACTATATGTTTGTCACCTTTGGTGGCAGAATTGGAACCCATCTGCCTGCCCCCATTATGCAATATTATTTACTTCTGGTGTATAGTGTCTTCTTTTATTGTCAATCTCACATTCTGATCGATACACTTACCCAGTTCTTTCAAAATAATACTTGCCACAGAAGGATCCCAATGCTCAGGAGCTTGGTGCACTAAGGGCAGTCATCAGGTGCATTAAAGACTACAAGCTACAAGAAGAGTACCCTGTTGAGCCTCTCCAGAAACGGGTTGCTCAGCTTGAGAAAGCTAAATATGATAAGAAACGAATGGGGGAAGCTGCCAAGCTCCAACCGAAAAAGCCTCGAGCCACTGGAGAATATGCTCCTCGCAGGCCTGCTTTTGCTGCTGAAACTAGGCAACTCCCTCCTACAGCTTTTGATGAGAGGGGACTGTATGCTGGTGCTGCAGAAAGGTACCCTGAGAGGTACCCTTACAATGCACCTCCCACTTATGAGCCACCATCGTATGCTTCCTATGGTCAGCCAGTGAATGCCCAGAGGCCATATCATTACCCAGACGAGAGAGTCCCTCCTGCACCTTATAATGCTGCATCAAGTTATGGGAGCTTTACAGGCACTGGAGCTGCTCCAAACAGCTATGGCAATTATATGGGCACTGGAGTCCCATCTTCTTCATCCAACTATGGAAGCTATACAGGCAGTGGTTTGCAGCCATCTAACCAATCTTATATGTATCCAGGCAGTGGTTTGCAGCCATCTCACCAATCTTATATGTAATATGGGCTTGAATGACTGTAGGTTGCTTTTAGCTGCTCCATGAGCATGTGAGAATTGGAGGGTGTATTTGACTTATGTCTAGTGGGTAACTCAGACCTTATTATCATTTTAACCCTAGAATCCATTCTACCGTATTTTGTACCCATGGTTACAAATTTATCATAGTTTATCTTGTTTAGAGTTTTGATCTGTATGAACATTCAGATTGCCCTCTCTGCAGGACTGTCTCCACCAACCGTGGTTTTAGTGAGATCTACAGCCACAGAATTTTTCACTCTGGTAAGGGTTGATGGAATGCCAGCTTAATTGCTGGAATCGGAAACTCACTTCTTCTTTTATGTGATGCAATGCCCAGTTTTACCAGGCATCCCAGGTAGGCTCTAAAGCTGTTCATCCAGCTGCTCAGGATCTGGCTAGGTGGTGAAGGGGATCTTAGATCATCTAGGATCAGATTATTCTAGGATAAGGATTGTCAGTGATCTAAAATTATCTTAGTGGTTTCATTGGGGTTACCAAACGCCACCTCAGGATATATATTAAATATTGAATATAGCTTAAGGTTGAGGATAAATGTATATAGCATAATTGTAATGGATGGGAACAGAATTGCTATCCAAGATGCATGCTTTTACATAAGGATACGGTGAAGTTATTAAATCCGAACCTGAGATCGGGCTAGCCAAGGATCTGGGTCCAGTTCAATTGTTAGATCAGTTAGTTGGACTGGATTTACATTAAAATATATATATATATAATTAAAAATAAAATATTAAAGATATCAATAATTTTATATAATAATGCTCTTTAAGTCATATGGATTTATATTCTACGCTACACTTAAATTGTAGCATAGATAGAGAATAGTCATGAATCATCTAATTTTTATAGAAAACTTGTAAAAAATTCATAGAGGAACCTAATACCTGGCCCTTTTCAAAGTTTTTATGTAGCTGGCACTCAAAAACAAACTCAGCAATGGAGAGCTTCGAAATTGAAAAAGCTAGGTCCATGTCTTTTTGCTGCCCGCTATACAAAGCTGGTCCAGATTCATTAGACCACATCCTGCTACTTTGCCCCTTCGCTGCATTTATTTAGAGAAAACTCAGGAGATTCTACAGTATTGGATTTTTCAAAGTTGTTCTTCAAATCATCTTCACCTAGCCCTTCACACCCTCATAACAGCTATGTCTTGGGAGGTCTGGAAGGAAAGAAATAGAAGAATTTTTTGGAAGAATCAGCTAGTCCATCGATGGTTCTGAGAAAAGTTTCGGCTCTTGTCTATTCCTGGAATCACTAAGTTAAGGATAAAGTTCTAGAATCCCTCTATAATCTTGTAAAAGTGCTTGCTCCTTTATGTTGCCTTTTCTCTGTTCTACCTCAGACCAGAAACACTCATTGAGGCCTACACTACTCGGATATAACTTCATTTCACTAATGAAGTGACTCGGGTTTACTCCTCCCTTCTTTCAAAAGAAAAAAAGAAAAGAAAAGAAAAGAAAAGAGAAATACACCATTATCTATTTTTGTTTTGTTAGACCTTATATGAATATGACAAGCATCTCATCAATCTAATAGGATCTTTTGAAATCATGATGGAAACAAAGAATTTGATGGTGATTGAACTAGCTGGATAGGTACCAAATCCCAATTTGCCAGGGGTAAGATAAACCACCTTAGAGAAGTATTACTTATCCTTGAAAAATAAGAATCAGTTGCCAAATTCAGTAGCCTTGATCTCTTTCTACCATGCAGTCCTAAACATGTTGTCAGAAAAGAAATCTTTATCAGAGAATTTTATTAGGCTGTCATGATCTTCCGATATTCAAATATGCTCTTAATATAATTCAAGCTCCTTTGCATGAGAAGGAGAAAATCAAAAATGTTTTATACAAAATCACAAGGGCAATTATAGTCGATGGAATCTCTCCTTCTTCCCTAAGAGAAAGAACAAGTTCTGAATGGATCTTGAACTAAGTAATTGGATGCAAAGAAGAATACAACTTTGCAGTATTAACAAAGATTCATAGTTTATTTGTTTCACATTTCTTGCTTAATATGCGGCATGGGGTAACAAATACATCCACTTTGCCCAACATTAACAACAAATTAAATATACCTATCTCTCATCGACCGATACTCTTACTTCAAAGTGCCTATAAAGATATTAGAGGCTCTCAATACACTATCCTTCACAAATGAGCTAAGTTGGCCAACCAAAGCACAAAGATCAGCATTTCAAAAAGGTGCTTAATTTAGTCATACAATTTCCTTGTGTAGCCATCCTTGTACGCCCATGTATAACATCACGTCCACGTCCATAGCCTTGTAGTCATGGACTCTATGATGAAAGATATAGTAGAAGATATGGAATGACATTGGGGTATATTTGTTGAAAGATCTAGTGGAAGATGGGGAATGAGATTAGTGTATCTTTTTCTCCCTGACCTTTTTCATAGAAACCAACTTCACTTAATTTCTAGATATCCTCTTCCTTCTTGGTTCATTTGAAATTCCATCCATCATCTGTGTATAGCTTTGTTTTGCGAATTGTTGAGACGGAGGATATTTATAAAATTGACGCCATTACATTGATTACTTAAAGTCTCGTAATATCTATCTTCTATGGTACTTCTGGAGACATAAATTCAGAGGGCCAGGAACATACAAGCCGGCGGATGCTGTGGCTGCGTCGGTTCGAATCAAACGGTACAGAGTATACTATACTGTATCGGTTCAATATGCCAAAAAAAATTTCGTACTATGTACTGTATCGATGCTGTGCTAGTTTGGCACCGGTATAGAGTCCGGTACCGAGACGATGAACTTTGACTCCAACCATTATAAATTATAGCTATTGAATGAAGCAAATATTGTATTGATTCTTTACGAACAATATTGTCAACTTGAATGGCTCGTGTGATTATACTGAAGTTTGTTGCTGGTCGAAGGAGTTTGACCCTCGGCCTATTTGGAATACAAGCTCACCCACGGATACGAAGACAGTGACTCATTGTAAAGGGGTGCGTCTGAGTTGGAAAACCATGCAGTAGTGAAGACCAAGAACCAGGCTGGTGATACAAAACATTTTTTTTTGATAGTTTTGTTAAAAAAGTGTAACCGAGAAAGTATAATAATGGATATGGGAATCTAACGTATAATAGGATGTTTTACAATGGATTTAGGGCTTGAGGTGAGCAAACTTTTTCTCAGCTGTTATGATGAGCTTGTGTCACTACTGAGTGTTAGCTGGGACAGTATTACCTCTCATCTCTTAGATGAGAGCTCAGGAGTTTGATTCCAATTTTCATATGGCGATGGTCCACTTTTCAGCTTACGTTCACATAAAAGGGTTTAGCATGCTCTTACCCTACAAATATATAGTTTGCACATTTACTATTTGAAAATCATTATTTGTATATATATACTCTTGAATTTATCCTGTTTTCACAATAATATCCTTTCCGTTAGATTGTTGGCTTATGGTTGAAATAATTGTTTTAAATATAAAATTATGCAACAATAACTCTTTCTAATGCAAATCTAATATTAATTTTTTTTAATGTATTAATGAAAACTAGTGTCATTTTATATTAAAAATGGATAACTGTGAACAACGTTAGCTGAAAATATAATCAGAGAGAGAACACTGCTAAAATATGGTGACTTGAGATTTGAGAAGTATAAATGCCAAATTAGTGATTTTCAAGAAGTGAATATGAAAGATCACATTTTTAGGGGTATACATGCAAAATACCTTTTATATAACCTGCTGGTTCTACGAGCTTAGCAGCATGCTTTCCAGCCTCCTCTAGTTTTTCCAAAAATATGAAGAGCTTGCGGCAGGCATTCTACAACCGAAGAACTACTCAACCATACTTAGCACTTTACATTAATAGTTTACTTTCCTTATTCATATAATTTCAGATAACTAGATAACAAGTTGATGTATATTATATAGGGTATTTTATATTTTGTTCGTTATTTTTATAAAAATAATTGCTTTTTTCTTTGATAGAAAAGAAAAAATAAATATACTTTGTTTTATTCTATATTAATATAACCTATCCACGAGAAAAGCCCAAAAGTCTTTGATTTTTCTTTCAACAACTGTTATCATAGGAGTTGTACATATGAATTCAAATTGAGGAAAAAATTTGTTAATATTTCAATATTGGTTCAAATTATTTATTCAGTATGAAATATTCATTCAATATGAAAATATTTATAATTTAATTAAATTAATTCAATTCTAAATATATACGCATATAGTTATATTTATAGTAATATAATAATAATAATAAATATAACAAAATTATAGATAAAAATAAAAATTGTAATAGAATAATAGTAAATAAGTTTATCTATTATAATCAAATATTAATAATAACATATTAAATTAATTCAAAAATAAAATTAGAATAAATTTTGATTTTATATAAATATCGATTTTTTCAAAACTTTATTGTTAAAAATATTTAAAATATCAATAACTCCTATGGGTTCCTACACTTATATATGATTTTTCTTACGAGATCTTGAAAATATATAACGCATAATTATTTTATTTGTGCTATAATTAAAGAGTAATAATGGTATTTAATGTAAAGTTTTATTAATATATTATATATTTTTATTTTAATAATTTTTTATTTTTAATATTTTAATGCAAACTCGGTCTAACCAGTGACCTAAACGACTAGGTCAATCTCGTATGGGTTTAGCATGCCTTAGATATTTAGTTACTTATATGCCACATACGATCTGCATAGGAAATTCTATCTCATCCTGACCAATAGTTATTATCAAAGACGTAACCTCTAATATGTTCAAATAGTCATCCATTGATTTTGATATTAGCTTTTTTTTTTTTTCTTTTAGTATCATTTCATATTTTTCTTACAGTTTTGATTTTATAGATGCTTTTTGTGTAATATAATATTTACATTCGACTTGTGGACAAAATAATTCATACATAACGTATGTTTGCCATTTGTCTCTTCTATCGTCACTACACCAAATGGCACCGTTCACTCTCCACTAAGCTTTATCATTCCAGTACTTCATAATGCTAAATTGACTAATTTAAATATAGTGATCTAAAGAAATAAAATGAAGTAATTTAGGTGAAGAAGATTGGGAGAATTTTGTTGGTATTCTCACCATCTTTTTAGAGGGAGAGAGGGAGAGGGAGAGAGAGAGAGAGAGAGAGAGAGAGAGAGAGAGATCTGGTCTATATATAAGAATCCAATTGGCCATACAATTAACAAGATGATCTCCACAACACCATTCCAAGAAGGAAACGTACCATGGAGCAAAACACATAGGAAGAGAGAGCTCCACACTTCCCTTGGTCGCATATCATGTTGGCTCTCTCTTTACTTTCCATTATTTATTTCAATGAAACCCAACATACTCTCTTCTAAAGCGATTTGCATACTGCTACCATACTTTGTTACCAATAACATTACAGGAGCCGGACCACCAATTTATGATTATAAGTTTGCCAATAGGATTCTACTAAGTAGCATTTAAGCTCATTAAGACTCAAGGACACTTGGGCTTCTTCTTGTCATTTTTGGTGACCTTGTCTCTGTAGCAGGGGCACTCATCCTTGTTTCCATAAGTCCCAGAGGGCACGCACTTGCACTCCTCGCAGCACACCCCGCAGTAGTGGAGGCAGCGGTCCATCACCCCGGCCTTGGCACACCTCACTTTGCACTTGGAGTCACAAAAAGCTGCCACAAAAACAAAACCAAACCAACCCACCAACCCAATCAAACATCAAAACCAGACCCAAAAAATGCTACAACAAAATAGTTTATGAAGAACAAACTCTCATTTTGGAAAGAAGCATGACTTGCTGGTGTGGTGGCACCCACCTATCAAAATGCAGTGACTCTTGCCAAAGATTGAAAGGTTTCTAAGGTGAAGGGAGTTTTTTTTTTTTTTTTGTGAGCTTGGCACTAGATCGAAGTTCTGATATTGTTACCTGAGCCGGCCATGGCATGCACAGCTTGGAGATAAGAGGATGATAGAATGAGCAGCAAAAGGGCCAATGCAGCAGTGAGGACCTTCATCTTTCTACAAGACTTAAAAAGAAGGGCGAACTGGAGATGTTTGGAGATGAGATGGTCTGTAGCTAGAGTGGAGTAGAATACCAGAACTTGACTTGTGTTTTGGTGAGGGAAAGGGTGGGTATTTATAGGAGCCAAAGGGAGTGGCAGGTGGGACTTGGTGCAGTGGCCTATGGGCTGGCATCTAAGAGGATGGTGAGGAAAAGCTTGAAAGCAAGGAGAAACGCACTGCAGCCCAAGCAAGCTCCGAGAACCACTTGTCTCGTTCTAGATAGCTCCATTTTGGCCTATATTAATTGCTCTCGACGTCTCTCGTTCTTGGACTAGGAAAAGCCAGAAGGGAAGCAGCCTCGGAGTTTCCGTTCGTGTGGTGGGGACCTTGGGGAGGTCTTATGCGAGTCTCCTACAAGCGATGGAGTCGGTGCACTGGAATGCGAGTCCCTGCGCGCCAGGCCTAAAAGATCGGCGTTAGTACAGGGTGTTTGTATTTTTATGAACAAAAGGAGGTGCACTTCGGCATGAGAACTGTAGCTCAGGTGACTGCCAACCTGAAGTAAACCTCCTCTTCGCTCTGCTTAGAGAATGAGACTTGGGGAAGAATTAATCCAGATGAGGCCGAAGGAGAGTAAGCTTTTGCTCTTTGCTTGGTTATTGTGTAATGTTTTTGCCCCTCTCCTGACCCCATCTTTTGTTTAGCTTCAAGGAAGCGGAAGCATTCATGTCGCTGGAACGTTACGGTGCAAGATTAAAAAAATGGGATCATTTTTATATTGATTGTTTAGTCTTGAGAAAGGTACATGACAGAGGAAAACCAGTTGTCATTAGTCATTGGATATTAGTGACTCGTCGTGAATGCGAGACTTCATACTTCGTGAAGAGTAAAGAGCTGCCGACATAGGTTCGCTTCCTTTATTTGTTTATGCAATACACGTAAGCAGTGCGACTCACCACTCTCTTCTACGATAGCACGAAATCTTCTGGCGACAGAAATCTCGAGTCCAGTGGGTGCGTGAGGGTGACCGCAATACTAATTTCTTCCACCGGACTACGATTATTCGGAGGCAGCGGAGCACGATCCACTCGCTGCGAGATAGGTCTGGACATCGGGTGGAAGGTGAGCCCTCCATTCGTCAGATCTTGTTGGATTTCTTTCGCACCAGATGGACGGAGGAGGAGAAGTCCGACGACAGTAACCCCCTCCCTCCTCCGAGGGTGGATGTGAGGATCGAGGATGATGAGAACGCAGCCCTGGTCCGACCGGTGTCGGCACAGGAGGTACAGGAGGCAGTCTGGGCTTTGGCTCCAGACAAGGCTCCGGGACCAGATGGGTTCCCCCCGTTCTTCTTTCGACGATATTGGGGTATTATTCAGACAGCGGTGGTAGAGGCCATTCAGTGCTTCTTCTCCCAGGCGGTGATGCCGGGAGATTGGAAGGCTACCTTCATCACGCTCATTCCGAAGCGTCAGGAGGCGGCGGAGCCCTGCCACTTCAGACCCATTAGTTTGTGTACAACCTTGTATAAGGTAGTGGCCAGAATTATGGTTCGAAGGATGAAGCCCCTTCTGCCTGGCATCATCAGTCAGGAGCAGGGGGCGTTTATAGCTGGCAGAAACATTTCCCATAATGTTCTGCTGGCCCAGGAGATGATGTGGGACCTTCAGCGAGCATCGAAGCGACATAGCTTGATGGCTATTAAACTGGATATGGAGAGAGCTTATGACAGGATCAGATGGAGATTTCTTCAGCAGGCACTGGAGGCGTACGGATTCCATAGGCAGTGGATCGGTTGGGTCCTGGGGTGTGTCAGGGGGCCAAAATTTTCGATTTTGGTCAATGGCACACCTTCTCCTTTCTTTGAGTCTACCATGGGGCTGCGTCAGGGATGCCCTTTATCTCCTTATTTGTTTATTCTTTGTGCTGACATTTTGTCTCGTGATTTGCAGAGGGTGTGTGCCCGTAGGGAGCTGGAGGCCTATGTTCCCGCCCCGGGGGCCAGGGCGCGGGTTTCTGATGCACGGGTCCTCCGTAGGGTGGTAGCAGATTACTGCATGGCGTCGGGCCAGAGAGTTAACTTCCAAAAGTCAGCTGTCCGCTTCAGTCCGAGTACGGAGAGCAGGGTCAGACAGGAGATTCGTGGGATTCTGCAGATTCCTGAGCAGGAGGAGACATTGACCTACCTGGGAGTTCCCATCACAGGCCGCAGATTACGAGTGGCAGAGTGCTCCAGCCTGGTGCAGCGGGTAGAGAGCAGGTTGGAGGGATGGAGAGTAGTTTCCCTATCTATGATGGGGAGACTGACTTTGATCAGATCAGTGTTGGGGTCCATGCCAGTTTATCTCATGGCCAACACTGTGGTTCCGAAGACGACCTTACTGAGGATCGAGCGACTGTTGCGATGCTTCCTGTGGGGGTCACATGGCGGAGGCCGCGGGGTGCATCTGGTAGCCTGGGAGCACGTTTGCCGGCCTACCAGTGAGGGCGGTCTCGGGGTGCAGTCCCTGCTGGAGCGTCGCGAGGCTTTCATTGCTCGGCATGCAGCTCGGTTCCTGCTAGAGCCACACGGGCTGTGGAGTCAGGTGATGGCAGCCAGATATGGACGCGACGGCTCAGAGGTGGCATGGAGTGGGCGGCGAGTCTCCTTCATGTGGTGTGAGATTGGGAGGTATGTGCCGACGGTGTCGGCAAACACCAGGTGGATAGTCGGCGATGGGCGGAGTATTGATGTGACTGCGGACCCATGGGTGGACACTGTCCCACTGAGGTGCTGGCCGACCATGATCGATGCTGCGGCTGCGGAGGGACTGCGGGTTTTTGATCTTCTGGCCCCAGGAGAGTCAGCATGGGATGATGCCAGGTTACGTCAGCTATTCGGAGGACACCTAGCTGAGAGGATCCGGTCTCTTCCGGTGCCAGGTTGTGGGGGGCCTGATGTTAGGGTTTGGGACACCTCATGTCGATCCAGGGGTCCGACTGGGAGATCTCGCCGGTGTTATCCAGCAGGAGCATGAGCCAGGGCAGGACTACACTTGGATCTGGAGGTCAGGGCTTCACCCGAGGGCTGCACTCTTCCTATGGAAGGTGGCATGGGACCGTCTCCCGACGAGAGCAGCGCTGAGTAGGCGAGGATGGGAGATCCCTGCGGAGTGCGGGACATGCAGTGTTGAGGAGTCGGTCGACCACGTGCTTTTCCAGTGTACGTGGGCGAGGTCGGCATGGCAGTGGGCAGGGTTTCCCGCAGGAGGTCTGGCATGGGAGGCCTCAGTTTTTACAGATGATGCAGCAGTGGTTGGTCCGCCCTCGGACATGTCAGGAGGCTATTCGAGCGACCTGCACAGCACATCAGATCTGGCTGGCAAGGAACGCTCGTACCCTCGGTGAGCGCAGGGTGTCACCGAGGTTCGTGGTGGAGCTAGCGCGCGTACAGGCATTGGAGATCATATCTTCTTCAGATGGACCTCTGATAGCTCGGGACACCTGGGGTTCTCTTTCTGCTTCGGCAGCTTCTCAGATGGTGTTCTTCACCTGGGAACCCCCACCCCCGAGTTTTCTCAAGGTCAACTTCGATGGATCGGTTCTGGATGGAGGCGCGCGAGGTGGTGCGGGCTTTGTGATACGGGACCCGCACTCCAGAGTGGTGGCAGCAGGTGGCTGTCAGTTGTTCGGCACGTCGGTCCCCGGGGCAGAGTTACGAGCTGCCTGGGCGGGTCTTCGATATGCGAGGCAGGCTTTACAGGCTGGCTCGATTGTTTTGGAGGGCGACTCAGCCACAGTTATCAGTTGGATTCAGAAGGGGCTGAGGGGTGAGGGCACAGACCACCCCTTGGTTCGGGACATAGGGATGACGTGTGGGGTTGGGGTGGCCATTCAGGCCAAGCATGTATTTAGAGAAGCCAATGGGGCAGCCGATTGGGTGGCTGCCTTCGCGGCTCATCATTCAGGATACACCCTTTGGGTGGGGGAGGGGGAGCTACCACTGGCTCTCCGTGAGTTAGTATTTTTTGACTTTATTGGGTGTATTCGTACACGTATTGTATGAAAACCCATTTTTAACCAAAAAAAAAAAATACACTTAAGCAGAGAGAGAGAGAGAGATGATTGTGATCTCAAAATCTGGTTAATGACCAATTCTCAATTTTTGAGTATGTTATTCTTTTGCCCGCTCTAGTCCAGATGCTTGGGTTCGTTATTTTTGTTTTTTTGGTAAATCAATTGATTGAAATTAATCGAGAATAGATTATCCATAAACACATAATTGTCACGTGATATGAGTCCAAACATAATATTTTTCTCGTCTGGATTAGAAGAGGGGTTAGTTTTTTGGTGAGAAGGGAAGGAGATCACGTGGCAATCATCTAACTCCTCAAATTTGATTTTTTTCCATGGTAAATTTTCTAAAATAATCTAGTCATTTCATATATGTCGTTAATGGTGTTGGAGCTTGGATGGATGGTTGGAGCGCCTTGGAGCGAAAAATCAGATATTGAAGTCTAATTGAAAAAATTAAAAATTTTAAGAAAAGTTGAAAAAGCGCCGCTGTAACTTTTTCTAAAATTAAAAGAAATAACAATTTAGCAAGCTATTGAGCCAATAGAGCATGTAAACATATAAGCAAATAAAACAAATATAAATTATAGCATTATTAACTTAAGACTTAATAAGTATAATTTTCAGCATTATGAAGACAAGGCAAATTGAAACTTCTATACCGAATTGAATCTCAAATAACTATACTCTATATCATCTAGTGTGATGTATTTAACTCTCCATTGGAAGGTTAAGCTAAGTATAGAGAGCTAGAACCTAAAAAAAAAACTCTTCAGATAGAGATGCAATTTTTTGCGAGCTTACAACAGTTCTTTTTGAGTTATCAGTGTATTTGAATTTGCACACAAAATTTAACAAGATTTAGATTGCGGCCGTCTAAGTATAATCAGCTATAGCATAAGCCTCATCCAATTCAACACCTACCAAGCAATGAAAGCCATAAACTTGTAGGCTTAAGATGCCCATCGAGTAATACCAAAAGAATTATAAATTCAACAAGGCATCATTAATTCAAGTTTGCATGTAAAACTCTTATAATATTCTCGTAGTTAAGCAAGTCTCCATGTGCCTAGGCTGTGGATATGTTAATATATAATATACTCTTTTCTGAACAAAGGACCAGACAACCATGGCAAGGACATTGAAGCCAGAAGGGTAGCCACTTACCTTCGGCTTTCCCAGCCTGGCCTCGCGCAGAAACATGCAACGAACAAACAAAGAAGTTAATATTTATTGGATGCAGAGGGTCTTGTTGCAAGACCAGGACTGGACCCTGGAAGACCAAACTGGTGCACGCCAACGTGAGTGCACATGAAATAATAATTTAAGGCCTCGTTCCAAGTGCAGGCCACTGGAAACTTACATCACAGAGAATGGTAGCCTCCGATCACAATTCATAACTATGAAACCAAAGAAAATCTAGATTCGTTTGGCACTGCTAGTTGTTGTTGTGTTTTTATGTCTCTACAAATCAGTGATATATAGCATTTGTAATTGTATGGAGCTTCTGGACTTCTACCATTCCTTGCTGCCGAAAGCTCTTGGATTTAATTTGTTCGTGTCTCATTTTTTTTTGGAGAGGCTGGAGACGGAGGAACTGCGACTGTTTAGAGAGAGCTTCATTCCTTCTGCAGGTCAAGACTTCCATGCAGTCCTGTGTTTATCCTGACCAGTATATGCAAGCCACAGGGTTCGTGCAATGCATGGTAGGACTTTGCCTCTTGCAATGCACAGTTTACATGCACTGCATTTCAGTGCTGAGGATATGCTGCACCTTGGTGTATCATGCATCCGGAAGTACATGTATGCATCTCATACTCCAGATATGATGATGGGTCAGGTCAAGTATGAATCAAGGTAGATACAAAGCTAGTGGTGATAAAGTCCTAGTCTCGACAGTCTTCGGTAAGATATAGTAACTTAGGTTGAATCCAGCAGGACCGGTAGATCGACAGGAAACCTTAATGTGGTTCTGCAACATAGCAGCTTTCCAAGATTCCTCTACCGACCAAAAATTTTAAAAAAAGAAGAAGAATCTTAGACAGGATGAACAACAGAAGAGGTTTGATATCAGGTATTGTACTTCATAAATCTGAATATAAAAATCAACTATATTTCATAGTAGAAGGGGTTCGAAAAAAGGTATTTTACTTCATAAATTCGAATACAAAAATCATCCATGGTTCATTTTAGAACATAGAAAATTATCCACTGCTAGTAATGATATTTGAACAGCCTCATCCGCGACATCATGAGTTGATTGTCCCAGTCCAGAGAGACTGCTATTCATAAAGCAACATATAACTACTATAAAGCACTGAACAGCGAGCCTCACTCTCCCCACCCCTCAAAAAAAAGAAAAATAAATAAATAAAATGAAGAAAATTCCAATTGAATATCCATATTTAGGGAATACCAGCTAGTTAGAATTCATAGGCATGCCATAAAGGCATAGATCTGTCATTTTTATAAAACAAGGGCCATGGTTATTAACCTCCCATACTGGATGAAGCCTGCCTGCCACAAGCACGGGAGTTCTCTTCAGTACCTTCATCAGACTGCAATAAATTCACCTGAAGAAGAATTCCCAAATATAGGTAATTATATAAACAAGCTCATAAAACAGATGCAACAGTAAAACTTCGGACACCAGGATACATGAATAAAGAAAGCTACCTTAACAATCTCAGACTTAGCAAATGGGTGCCAATACGCTGCCAGGATGCTCATATGAAAAGCCTGCATCGAACGGCATAAGTTTATATGGTATAACATGAATCTATGGAACATGCATTAGGGCCAGCAACAACAAGAAAAGGGGGGGAAAAGTTCTTTCACTGTAGTAAGGTGACACCGCATGCAGTTTAGTTTGCTATCTTAGTATTTGATGAAGTTGCAAGGAGGCAAGTACATGCCCAAGTGAGCAAAATGCCTCAAGGCTGCGCAGTCAGATTATGGAAACTCTGTCACTCAAGCACTGCTAACAAGCCCTACACCATTTCAGTCTTCAGGAGTCCCCCTAACAGTGATAAGTTGGGACTTGAGTACAGAACTTGCCCAATAAATAGACTATCATCATCTCTTTGAAATACAAATCATGACTTGTTAATATTGTTGAATTTATATGCTTATTATCATCTCTACTTGAGGATGCGTGTCATAGCTTCAATCTGGACACTAGTCATGCATCTGTAGAACCTCATATGAAGCTTCTTCCAAGACAGAAGAGTCCCTTCAGTGGTCCTAATTGGTACTGTGTTTAGGAGGATGGTCTTGTGCACTTCACAATCTTGCACAAAGGCTTCTGCAAATGGTTCATTTGATAAGAAAATTGGGTAGTGCTGCTCATTCCACTCGATATGCTGATGTCCTATATATTATGCAACATTTTGGTTTTTTCACACCTCATTCTGGTGGGAGCTCAGGTTAGGTTAGAGATTCTATTACTGGCTTAAGTGCTTTCGTCGGGGCTCCATACCCCTTCAAAGAGCAATAAGTAGGATACTCTCTCACACTACCAGCCTACTGCAGAGTATCACAGACATTTCAGCAGGGTTGCTCGAGTTTGCCGGCTTATCTGACCTAAGCATGTTGTCGAGAATCACGTCATCTAAATATCGTCAAAACTGCATTGAAACTAGATAGCAACCCTTTGTTTTTCATACGAAGAAATTTGTGTTGATGACCAACACAATACTCATCAAAACACTCTTGCTCCTGCATATCTAGCGGCTTGCAAACTTCTCCATGAAGGCCCAGACTACCACACACCAGTGCCAGTTCGCCAATAACCTACCATCTTTAGGAGTTAAATTACAGACTATATAGTTGTATAGTCATAGGTAGTCATTTTGATTATTTATATGCACAGTAAACACATTTAAGTGTAATAACATCAGGGGCTATGAGCTGTTGTAACTTCATTGTACCTTTGTATCCAATAAATGCATTCATTAGGTCATTATAATTCTCCAAAACTCTTGTCTTCACGTCACTACAGCTATGAATGGTTCTTGTCCAAATAAATGGATCAATGCAGTAGGCAGAAATGAAAATTTTGTGCTGGTCTTCTTAAAAATTGGAAGGACAAATAATTCTAAAAGTACTGTTTACATGAAGGAACAATAAACATTATGATGGTAACAGGAGTCACAAAGGATGAAATGATGGGAAATTAATCAAAATGACTGATCATGTGCTAGGAACTGAGTGATGATAATGACAACACCTCAGATTTGGAACTAAAGAACCAAACTCGAAACTACGGGGGGAACTGAGTGATAAGATAGGACCCTGGGATCAGATTGTCAGAGCAAACAATGCTTGAGGAGAACCTAAACCATTAGATGCAGCTAGTTGGTAATGATTGCCTTAACAACAATATCCATATATCAATAGCTTGATTAGCAACTCTTTAAAGCCTAAGTTTTATCAGACTAAGAACACCTCGTGGCTGATGAATCAATGTATTTTTGTAGGCATTTCACTGGTGGACTTCTTTTTTTCTCCAAAAGTGAAAAGTACCTCCATCCAATCAAGGGGAGAAAATAACCAAATGAAGTAATTATCATGGAAAGCTGACCATATGAATTTGCAACTTGCCTGAGAATATGGCATGAAAAAGGTTGACTTGAGAGAAATAAGTGATGACAGACCGATCACCTTAATGGGGAAAGATCAACTCATCAACCCCTTTATTTACTTTGTTTGTTGTATTATTTCTTACAGTGAGAGAACCTTACGGACTTCGAGAAAGAGCAGTAAAGATGATGCAGTACAATAAAGCTACACAACACCTCAGGCAAGCATTTGGATAGAATTTAAGTTAGAAGCAAAGATGGCGCGTTTAAGTTCACAAAGATGAAAAATAAGATGCATGATGGTTGCATTTCTTCAATGGAAAAAGAATGAAGAGTGTAATTCTGTGAAGCGGTCTCGCACAATAACTTGGGTGGGTAGAACATGCACAATGTATCAGCAGGTAAGATGTGTGTGCGCCCACAAACAAATATAAGTTCATTGGTGTAAAAATCCCAAGCACTAATTATTGATAAGTACAATAACCAGCACTTAATGATCGGAACCCCTGTCCCTATCAACAGTACTTCAAGCAAAAAGAATGAAGAATTTTCGATCACTTCAAGGGGATTGAAACTTCCAAAAGCCTGCAGGCAATATCACTGAACAAACTGCCCAAATCTCTAGACCATAGAGATTGTATATTTATAGGCTAAGATGGTTAAGTCAAAAAATAAGACCTAATCCTATAAAAACCTAGGAAAAGTAAAATAAATAGACTAAATAAAAGATAATGGGCTTAGGCAGGCCAGTGGCTGTAAGTTTCCTATTTACAAGAACTGTATGATCTTAGTTATCCATAAAATGCACATGCATCTGCAGTACGTCTGTCCAGGATAACAAAGCATGCATACTCTCCCACAATTTGTAAATGAAGTTCCTATTGGCAGCTATTCTTGTCCATAAATATGATCATATTTGCCCCTATCCCAGTTTGCAAGTCAAATTGTTGGGGCACCTGTCTTTGAAAGTATAAGCACGAAATGGATAGCATTCACTTTAATAGGATGATCCAGCAACCAGCTAGAGTGGTGTGGATAATTAGAAGCAGCTCAGCATCAAATGCATGAAGAAGAATTATGCAATTCAAAAGAATCTTTTTTATATTACAAAGAAAACAGAGCAGCATATAAGGAGAGCAACCACGATGACAAAGATGACAACATAAAAACAGAAGAAAGGATTCGGCAAGGAGTGATGGGGAACACCAAGAGAATACCAGTGATCTCGATCAGTAAACGACAAAAATGTATCACAACAATCTAACCTTAAAACGCCTCTGAGTGTAAGCCATAGAAAGATTGTTATAGTTTTGTAACAACAATACACGTGCTCACCCATCCGCATACAAAAAAACAAATCAGCATAAATATGGCAAGCACATAGGCACCCACCTACTCACAAGCAGAATTTACAAAGTGCATGAGTCAATGCACCAAAATAACTAGTGCAACTATAACATACAATCATAGTTTCTAATGCAAGAAGATAGGAAAAGGCCGATTTGCTCACAAAATAGTACAGATGCAAAACAACATAATCTCTACTTTCTAATGCGAAATATGCAAAATTTTAGTCAAGAATTGGATAAGAGCACATGAATCATATTTCTTGTTAATGTGATAAAAATGATATCAAGTTATTCTCTGATGATTTAACAAATTCCAGCAGTCAGCAAATTTTAAGAATGTCCATAAATCTTTCCCCGTTTGAATCAACATCAATGTATATGATCTTGCAACTTGAGGACACTAATCTTCATCCGCAATTGGTTTGCTGCTCAGTTCTTAAAATAAGCAGGTTCTAGATGTTCAAGATGTTCAAAAGGTAGAAAATCCAAAGATATGACAACAAACAGACCAGAGATCTCGATAGAAGAAACTAAAGCAGTCAAGATATGCAAAACCAATAGCATAAGATCAAGGACATGCACCATATTAAAATTCTCACCCGGAATGGGTCACCCCTCAAAGATTGCACAAACATAGAATTTCTTGAACCTTACCTGCAAGGAAAAAAGCCACAATTCCATTAATGGACATAGACTGTAAATAAACATAACATCAATGTTTCATGGACTCACTTTTCTTTCACATAGAGAATTAGGTTTTTATATTTCAGTAAATTGTAATCGCTAACAATAAGAAGTCAGAGGTGAATTTATTTTCACTGCTACCAGAAACATATAGATAATCTTTGTGCTGTTTCACAAGGTAAAAAAAAAAGTTACTATCCAGTTATTGTCCCAGCAACCTAGGGTCCTGGGAGAGGCGAACTGGGGACAGACCTAACCTTTAGCTTTGTTTCTTGCACAAACCCCATATCCGTGCCATTGCGCTTGTCAACCCCTTTTACCATTTCACCAAGCAATTGTCCCCTCTGCTTCACAAGGTCTAACCCACCAATCCATATTATTAAGTTTGCTGTTCAAATCATATTCTTTTC